>NW_015505228.1:2037291-2085129 GCF_001515645.1 Sinocyclocheilus grahami
TTTTGTTATAGAAAAAAAAAAAAAAAAAAAAAAAAAAAAAAAAAAAAAAACCCTTCCGGCGAAAAAAAACCCCCCCCCCCCCCCCCCCTTGTTTTTTGGGTAACCTATCCCTTTAAAAGTGAAGCATGCAACTTACACCACTAATGCCATCAAATGGAACTAAAAAATAATGGCTGTTTGCAAACAAGTTTCCCCAAACACTCCCCCTGCCTGCCATTGGTCAGGAAACCCCTCCCCTAACTCACGGCATTGGTTGAGTCAGTGTTGCTATGTCAGGCAGGTCAGGATTCTTAAAACAAAAAGTACAATATTTTGATGCCTTCACAGAGCCACAGTGTTTACACTTTCCAGGGAAATAAACCAACGTATGCCTTACTTACAGTCTAAGCTGAGAAAAGAAAAAAGTATTTAAACAGAAAAAATATCACTTCACCTTTAAACTTAGAAAAAAATGATGCTAATGCAATTCCCAGAGCAGCCCCACATTTTCACATCTGATTTAGTTTAACTGAAAGAAATCAGTCTGTATCTACAGTGACTACAACTAAGACATCACAGCAATGGTCTATTAAAGAGAACACTGCATACTCAAATCAATTAGGATTAAACAGCAAATAACAGCATAAAATAACAAAAATATGGAGATATCATAGTATACATGCAGGCTCAGTACACTGAAGAGGCTGAATACAAAAAAAGAGATAAAGCCTTTAAGAAGGGCTCGGTTTCATCTATGTATGTGTGAGTTTGTGTTATTCTGATTCTGCACACAGTGATTCTTTCAAGTGCACTTGACATTTCATGTGTTGCCAGGCACAGTGGGCCACATCTGTTCCCTTTGCATTATTGTTTTCAGAGAGCACTGACTCCTGCCGTGATACTAACATAATCCTCTAATAACAAACAAGGCAACAGAGTTCCACTAGTGTTTACTCCAGTCCATATTATTCATTCAAGCCTTTTGATCAGTGCCCGTGATTACCAGCCTTTGCACAGAAGGAAATTCTGTCATGCCGTTCCAATAAAAGCTGTTAATTCATGAACACTGTGGTTCTTGATTATTCTTGTGAATTGTGTTTTCATGCTATTGGTCGCAGCACCCAGCCAGCACACTTTCAGAATCAGATTTATTTTCTTTTCATGTTCTAACTTAAAGTCCCAAATGAAATGGACATAGCAACAGATCTTTTCATTTATACTGTGATGTACTTCTGAGTGAAACTTGGTGAAAGAAGAAAAATATAGGGCAGGTATTGGTTCTTTCCAGTGGTTGTTGATTGGATAGAGGCTGATCTGAATGCAAGCTTGCAGTCGATTGTAAGAAAAGGGCAGAGTTTAAAGGAACTAAATGATTCAGGATTTCTGCGAGTCTTAAAAAGGTCTTTAAAAGTCTTAATTTGCAGTTTCACAAATTCAGTCATCAAAAAAACTTAAATCAGAGCAGAAAGTCTTTAATTCATAAAGTACTGGCATTAAATGTGGTATGTGGAGAACAAAAAAAATAATATTTTCCTCAGTATTTTAGTTTATTTAAATATCTATACATTCTTAAATCAAGATACATAAAATATGACATGAAATAAGAAGTCTTGTTTATAAGAAATTGCTCAAAATTAAATGAGTGTATGATTAAAACAGGAACAAATATCTGCCAATGGAGTATGAAAACTTCATATTTTATGTCGTTTTGCTTCTCAAGAATGCGTATCTTGATTTAAAAATTAAAGGAAAAATACTGAAGAGTATCACTTGTTTGCAATGTGATACGAGGGTACAGTACAAGTTTTTTGCATATTCAAGTGGTTGGGATTCAAGCGTTAAGCTTTTTGTGGTTTGTTCAATTGTTTTTTTGTAAATGAAAAGGTTGGAGATGCATTGTAAGTTGTATTTTCAAATTCTGATGCACTGTTAATGTTGGAGCCTTAAATTTTCTTTACTTGGTCTTAAAAAAGTCTTAAAAGGTATGAAATTTTCTTTCATAAAGCCTGTTCAACACAACTGTCTGTTATTTTGCAAATGACTTCGATTAGCGATTTGATTAGCAGGTGTGTTTGTTTAGGGTTGGAGCTAAACTCTGCATACTGGGTCTCCAGGAGCCAGTCTGGTCAATGCATTTCTAAAGTGGAGGTATGTGTCTCCATATGATTTCTGTATTGAATATCAGCATGGTTGTGATCAGGGCCGTCCTTAGCTGATGCGGGGCCCGGTGTGAAGTAAGGAGCGGGGTCCCCTCAAAGCAAGGGGCCCTGTGCGACTGCAGCAGTTGCACCGCCCAAAGGACATTCCTGGTTGTGATTACTTGACGCCTCATGCCTACAACCAAATCACAGTCGTGCAGACATTAAGTGCAACAGCACCCTTCCTCGTGTGATATCTCCTAAATGAAGCAAACATATTATGCTAATTTCCACTCTCCTTCATTACACAGGGAAACAAATGAGGCTGTGCCAGGTCTTGAGTGGGCCGAGCGAACCCTTGAGTGTTAATGAGCACACACCTGATGACATCGCCATGACACCCCCAGTGGGCTTTAATTGGGGACATACAGATTAACAATCACAGTGGAAGCCAAAGGTGTGTAAACCACATACGTGAGGATTGAGAGGCTCTGTCATGCGTCCAACACCCACTAGAAACCAATTCTCATTTTCACTTATGCAGAGTTAATTAGTCTCCACAGTGAGAGTAATGGGATAAATGCGCATCGAAGAGAAAGAGAGCGAGAGACAGAAGACAATGGACGTGAGAGAGTGAGAGAGGGATTGTGTTTCCGTGACAGCTCGGTGTGGAGGACTGAAAAAGATCATTTGGTATGAGTGAGTGCCATCCCCAATTACTCCTTATTGCTTTTAGAGGACAGAGAGTAGGAGGCCATAAATGAAATTCACGTGGCATGATGGCCGTTTTTATAAGACTGCCGACGTGAAGGTCACCATGTGCAAGTCTGAATTAAATTTTGATTGATTTATTTACTGATAGGGTGTGGACTTTCATTTTCCTCGCCGGGGTCATTGGAGATGAGCACAATTTGTCTCCGTGTTCAACAGTATCCACACCGCTTAATACGGATCAGGATTTCATATTTCAGACGTGTGTCAAAATGTGAAAGTTCCTCATTCAATTCCCTCATGTTTTCCCAGTTGTTTAGGGCCTGGTTTACAACTTACCAAGCCTACGTTCACACTGCAGCAGAATACAGTTGTCAGTCATGTTTTAGAGCACTAAATACGGTTAGGTTCACACTCAGTTTGGTTATAAACAGGAGTGACATTGCTTTCAATAACCCAAACTGACTTCATTAAAATGGAAAGGGATAGTTCAGCCACAAATGAAAAATCTGTACATATTTAGGTGAATATACCTGTATTTTGAGAGCGAGTTGGTCAGCATGTCATGTGTGAACAGAACTCCAGTGCACAACTAGTTATGTCATAAAGTTAAAACAGTATAACAGTAGTTATTGTGAAAAAGACTATACAAACAAAATGAACTCTTGATTTGGGGAGCTCTCCCATAACCTTCCTGTTGTCTGCGGGCTTCTTATTACATCGAGTTGCGCATCGAGGGAGTATGTACACTTTCAGTTTTATTGACCCATAAACACAAACTGATGGTCAGTTCCACTTAAGTTGTTACAAGTAAGTGGTTAGCTTAAGGAGAACTTAAATACTGGGGAGATGTAACTGTGCATTTCTCTCACAATGAGTCATTGCCTCACTGTTTCTCTCTGTGGGGCCTGACAATGATCCATACAGCACTCACAAACAGCCATTACACAACTCCAGCATTCGCTCCCTGGGGTTTACTCAGGAAGGTGCGGCGGTGGATTCAAGTTCACAGTGTATTTTGTAACTGTTATCCTGAGGTTCAGTGGCCTGACAGTTCTCTGAAACAGCAGAAGCTACTGTACTTCTAAATGGATATAAATTGTGAGGGTAGCCAATGTTTTTGTAGAAGCATTTCTGTCTGAAATCAGAAGACGAAAACAAATTTATAACAAATGGCTATATTTTCTCTCTCTCTGTGTGTGTGTGTGTGTGTGTGTGTGCGTGTGTAAAATTGATAATAATAAGAAATGTTTCTTGAGGACCAAATCAGCATGCAGTCTTGGTGAGCATAAGATTTTACAAATAAAAAACAAAAAAAATCACATTTTACCTCTATTACTTTGTAAAAAAAAAAAAAAAAGTCTAAATATCTCACAGATTATTCAAGTCAACGCACCTTTATTTATATAGCACTTTATATGTTACAGATTGTTTCAAAGCAGCTTTACAGTTATAGAATGCATGCCTAACTTAAGTTATCATCAGTCACATTCACATGGACACTTTTTGTTTTAAAAAGTGAATACATGAATGCTAGTGTTTACATGAATGCTAAATAAAGTGAACGGGTTGATGTCCTTATTGTGGACATGAAGAATACCTGAAGACATACGTACCACAAGACATGTATGTGCCTTTATTATTTTCACCCGATAGTTGATAACAATAGGCAAAATATCCCACTGATTTCGATTGAAAGAGGTACTTGTCATGTACGAATCAGAATATCAAAAAAGCTTACTGAACTACTTTAGTAAACATCCATCTAGCAACCAGCAAGAAAACCAGCAACCACATGCTACAAACCACAGAACACAACAGCAACTGCATAGCAATGACCCACAACAACCTACAGGTGTTGCATTGTGGCAATATGACTTTTGCAAAAAGGTGAGCGGCACTAAAATTTTATCTTAAGAATGTTTAAGAGTCTTTAAATTTATTTACAACGTCATTAATAATGATATTGCACCTTTGCGTTTGAGCAGATGTTTGCTCGTTCATGTGTGTGAAGAAAGAGTGACAATGGATGAACTTCTCCTGGGAAGTGTGTGTCAGCTCATTGTGCTGTAGAGTGTAAAGGCTTTTCTGCACATTGTCAGAGGAGTTTTAGGACTTGCTGAACTGATGTCACTAATCTGAGGGAGAAGTCTGAGACATGATGTGAAAAAGGAATTTTCAAGGAGACAGGGTAAAAGTGACACTTTTATTTTGTCATTTTATTTTTGGGCTTTTGGCACTTTTTATTGGGGGGGGGGGGGGGGGGGGGTCTGGCCTTACAATGCAGGCCAGAATCAAATCTATGTCTTCCACTTGTGCACCACCACTCACCAATCTACTACACCACAGATCCAACAAAAGTATTAGATTTTCATTTCATTGTGTAGGCCAAGGTTCTCTCTGTTCTATTAGCACTGAGGAAACTGGCATCTCTTTGAGTGTAACCTTGTGACCAGTGTGAGCCACATCATTTCAAATTTTGATTCATATCCTGTAATATTCCTGTAGTGAAGATAAATCATGCTGGGGTAAGATCCTCATCGGTCACTTGACCTTTAGAGATCTGTGAAAAGACCCTGCAGAAGCAGCACATAAAAACACATGTACATGATAGACAATAATAGCATTTAGAAAAAGTGAGCTTCTGTCATACTAGCTACAATATCAGTGTCAGACTTAAATTGGAGAGCTGAATGAGTCAAAAGCCACTGAGCATCTATATGTCACTCACACACTTTGACAGCAAACAGAATAATATATTACCTTTTTGTTGCTCTTTTTTGTATTGCATAATTTATAATTGCATCTAATATTAATAAATTAAGAATCTTAGATGCATAAATCTATAATTAAGTTGTAAATTGTGCAGAAATAAGAAAAAACTATGGAAAAACACAAAAATAGTCATTTATAGAGTTTAAAGGGATAGTTCACCCAAAAATGAAAATTCTGTCATCATTTACATCATGTCGTTCCAAACCTGTATGAGTTGCTTTCTTATGTTGGACACAAAAGAAGATATTTTGAAGATTGCTGGTAATTAAACAGTTGGTGGTTGCCATTGACTTCCATAGTTTTTATTTTCCTACTATGGAAGTCAATGGCAACCACCAACTTTTTGATTACCAGCGATCTTCCAAATATCTTCTTTCATAAGAAAGCAACTCATACAGGTTTGGAACAACATGAGGGTGAGTAAATGATGATATAATTTTCATTTTTGGGTGAACTATCCCTTTAACATTTAATACACACACACACACATTAAAAATAGTGTGTATAAACAATTTTCAATCAGTAATTACTAGTAAATTTCACAATTACTTACAAAGAAATGCCAAGTATAGGAAAGTAACATGTTGATTTAAAACAAAATTTAAAGTAGAAAAACTGAAATAGTATTTTCTTGTAAGATGTACTGTATACTCCACTAATCTTCAGTACAACTTTGAAAAATAATTATTAATAGTGTATTGCTGTATTCCTGCTGTAAAATCAGCTTTGCCATCACAGGAATCAATAACATTTTCAAATGTATTCAGATAGAAAACAGTTCTTTTGAACTGTAGTAATATTTCACAGCATTATTGTTTTTATTGTATTTTGGACATGTAAATAGGGTATGTAAATGAATGTGCCGAACTGTGTATAATGGAACACAAAGTTGGGCAGTCTCATGTGTCCCTCTTCTCACATACACACACAGGACTCATGTACAGTGACAGAGACAGAGTAAAAAGCTGTGTGGTGGCCTTTTAAAGTGTCAGCTGATGATTTAGGATCAGTCTGAGGAAAGGAAAGGACTCTGCTCTCTTTAAGGCCATGGTCCGTCACACTACACACTCTCACTCTGCTGAGACACACACTCTGCAGAGATATGTGTACTCTTAAACACTTGCACACACTGCGATGGGAGCGACAGGCGAGAGAGAGTTTGAACAGGGGGCAAAATCCATAACCAGACTCGCACTGGTCCATTCGAGCCGTCGCTCCACATTCATCTGCAGTCAAAAGAGAACCGTCACACCTTTGATCCCCTCTTCCACTGAGCACAATGCTTAATTGCACTAGTGGGAGTGGGAGGAATCGAACGAAATGTGCACGTACATACACACACACACACACACACACACACACGTGGGCGTTCATGCCCTCGGTCGACACCGGGATGACGCGTGCACGTGTTGGAGATGAGGGGTGACAAGACAGGAAGGCAATAAGACTTATAATTGATTATTCAGGATCTCAAAAGTCAAATATAGAACACGTGCACACACAACTTACAGTAATCACCACACACACACACACCTGTCATGAATTCCCAATAGAGTCCCTGGCCTCCTATTGAACGGCTATGTGTTTACAGAGAAAGGCTTCCCATTGGTTTTCTGATCAATGGGATTATATTTCTTATAAAGGAGGGATGAGAGGATATGTCTGTATGGAGGAAAAGCGAGAGAGTGAATGAGGGATGAAGGAGCAGAGAGGCATGAGAGAACATATAAGGTGAGGAAATTTCCCATGTATGCATGCTGACTGGAGTGCAAGACAAGAAAGTATTGATTTATCTTCCTCTCTTCATTTCTGTCTCCTTTCACTCAGCACTTTTTTCTTTTCTCGTTATGCTTCCATTTTTCATCTTTTCTGACAATTCTGTCATCATTTACGGATGCTCACACAGGCGTCATAGTCCAGAAGGTGACTAAAGTGGTCACACATGCAACAAAAAAACAAAACAAGAATGATTTGACTTTAACTTGAAATCTTTAAAATAAAAAATTAATTATTTAAATTCTAGCATTGGTGACAGTCTGGAAAATGTTTGCCGAACAAAGCACAAGTCATGTGAAAAATAATAAAAGGGCCTCAGATAACCACACCCATGGTGATCTATACTCTTATTTTTTCATTGTTAGTCATAACTGTCAATTACCATCTGCCATGTGACTTTTGCTCAGGAGGTTTTGTGTGACATTTTGTGTGCTGTGTAACCTTTTGCTCTCTCTCTCTCATAAAAAAATAAGCTCTTAAGCAACAACCATTCTATGAATCATAAGCTATGTTATTTTACCCAAGATTATATTTCCTTGAATTGTACATCGCTTGAAAACCACAGTATAAATGTGTCTACATTCAATAAACTTTGAAGACTCTGAGGACACTGTCCCTTGTGAGGAGTTCTTCCCGTGATCACGAGAAACCAGAATCAAACACCACAAACAACAAACAACTGACTCTTATGAACAGGCTCTTTGTAGTGAATCAGTCAAAAACCACTTTTTAAACAGCTGGCCAATTTGAATCAAACTCACTCACTCACTTTTATTGTATGGAAAAGAGCAGCATGGACATTCTGCTAGATAGCTCCTTTGTGTTCTAAGAAAGAATGTTTGTGAGTAAATGATGACAAATTTTTCATTTTTTGTTGAACTATCCCTTTAAGTAAAGTTTTAGTGTTTACTTTATAAATGCTGTAGAGGACAGCATAATAGCCACGGTAACACAAAGAAACTGTCCTCCTGACAAACCAAGAAGAGCAACGCTGACAGAAGAACAAACGGAAGAGACGAATAGGATGGAAACAATAGTATGATAACTGCCCTGGCTTTAAAGAAAAGAGAGACTAGAGCCAATTTTTGGGGAGCAATCAGAGGTAGCAGAGCCAAGACATGACAGAATCTTACAGAAAGAGAGAATGAGAAGACAAACAGGAACCGTAGAAGACATTTTAAAGATAAATGGAATGAGGGAGATAGGGACCTGTGGAACCACGCACACACAAAAAAGAAAGAAAAAAGACAGTTGTCCCAAATATGACAACTAAACTACATAAACAGTAGACATGAGCAAGCATGACTGAAGCACAGAATTATTTCCATACCAAAGAAAGAAAGAAAGAAAGACCATGTCTTGTGAAATACAAAACGTGTGACAAGACTAAGAAAAATGTTTGTTGGCAAAATTTGCATTTTACTGAATTAAACGGATACATTTATGAAGCAATAGATTCCACAAGAGATATAAATTTTTAATTATAGAACTAATAAAAAATGAAGATATATTGAAATCACACACGGCAGCCTCCCATCATAATTCTCGCTGCATATTTGAAACCTACTTTAACCTTTTAATCAATTTTCCAGTTTGATTTATTCAGATAAATTACTCATCTTTAACCCCCTTCAATTATTTATTTATTTATGAAATATTTGAAATTCATATGATGAAACATCATGGTTTTCCTGCTTTCGGCAGGATTTAAACTAGTCATACCAAAAATTGTGCAAGTTCTGGACTATCCAATAAAACTCTGCATACCTTCAAGGGTTCAGTCTTCTGTCTGTTTGACAAGTGAGTTTAAATCATTCCTGCAGGTTGCAGCCTCGCTCTTGCTACCTAGAGAGGACGCAAATGTATTCATGTCGCACGCCACCCTATCGATTACCGGGCTGCAGAGGAATTAAAGGGCACACCGCACAAATCATCATTAAACAAAAGATAAATATTCACACATTCCCAGCCCCAGCCCCTCACTGAATCTCTGGAAACACTCTTTATCTCGGCTAATCTGAATTTGGGGATGCGGTAACATGCCCGGTCAAATGAAAGCATCAGAGATACACGACACACACAAAATGCCCACACACACACACAAAACATGCACCTCAAGCGCTCTCAAAATGTGATTAATGCCTAAGATTTGGAGGAGAATAAACAGAAATATATTAGTCGGGCGTGAAACAACAAATACGTAGCTTGAGCACCTGTCCTTTTTTCTATTACATTTTTCTCTCATCCCCACATCACTGTCTTTTTTCTCCCTCATTCGCCTCTCATCTGTGGAGTGGCAGCATATATAATCCCTCTGTAATGGACGTTTAATATTTACACGTTTGGTGTAATCACTTAAATGCCTGTTTTACCATGGCCTTGTTTAGGTAGTTGGAGGGCATCTGACAGCCTATTCATCACAAAGTGAGCGTGCGGAACCTCTCGCCCCCCTTAACAATCAATCAACTGACAACTCCAACCCCCTACACACACACACACACACACAGCCTGACTGTGCGTAATCACTTCTGTTTGCATAACCCCCCACACACACTTACACACAAACCCAAGAACGATAGCTATTAGTCCCTATACCTGTGAATAGCTCCATAGGCTCTAGGGATTAATCTTTAGCCCTTCAGACGCACGGCAGTTCTATGCATTTAGAGAGCCTCCATTGGCTCGGGTAATGGGATGTGGACTTTACACTGAAATACATCTAATCATAAGGTTAGCTTTTGATTTCCTTTGAAAGGATTCAGCCGATGCTGAATTACCTTGGCTGGTGGAGAGAATGTGAATCAAGCGTTTTATTGGATAGCTTTAGTTGCACTACTTCCAAAAAGTCGCGTTGAGCTTTTCTTGGTTTACTGTAAAGACAGGAAAAATAAATCAATGGCTTATGGGGACTACTACGAAGCAGCATTTACAGTATAAACAGATTGATTCATTATAATTCATATTAACGCATCTCAATGGCTACATTATATCTTGAAATGTACTTTTAGCAAAGCATTAAAAAGTAAATGTAAAATGTAATGTAAAATGGTTCATAATTAGAAGAGGATTAATGGGGTGAATAGGTGTATATTTGCCGCCCCCTGTTGGAAAATTAATGAGGGCCCTGAACTTTCAGTCAGATGTGAGTGCATTCTGAATGTATTTCTGCACATTCCTGCCAAGTCTCTAGGTGTGTGAGTGAGTTTAAGAATGTGCTGGAATGAAGGGGAAATGCCTGTACATGCAGTGGGAATCGCAACACTCTCAGTTTTGTCAGCTGTAAGGGAGCGGCTGTGTGCTTTCGCTCTCTTGCTTCATCGGACCATGACATGTTCAATCACACACTGTGTCACTCTTAGGAGAGAGATGCTCTAACATGCTTTGATAATATGTACTGTAGTGCAAATATTACACAAGTGTGCTATAATCTCTCATTGCCCTTGCACCCTGTTTTTAAGCCTTCTATCATTCTGTATCACTTTTCACAAAGGTTTTAGGCGTTGGTGGATTTGGTACTTTTCATCATTCATTTTAAGTTCAATATTTGCGCTGTAACCAACAAGGCATCTCTCATTATGTCATGTTTTCATTAGCACTGAGTCCATAATCTACCTACTAAAATATGAATTGTTGCAGAATTAGTCATTTGTTTGTTTTCGTTGCAAGATGCCTCTTGTCATGATGTAGTTTTCTGGGCATTTTTATTGGCTGTGTGCCCATGAATTCTGTAAATGGTGCTTTGTGGATGAAGATTTATGCAATCAGTTAGTCAGTCTAACTGCGTCAACTCCCATCAAACTCTCCCACAAATGTTTCTGCCGTTATTTTTTTTTTCCTGTCAGCATTGGAGGGAAAAGAAGGGGACACGCCTGTGTTTGTCAAGCAGGTGTTTGTGTGTCTACTAGTGTTTCTGTCATTCACCCACCACTTTGTTCATCTACGCTGAAACAGAGGAGCAGCAAACCCTCAATTCTCTCAGCAGCAGCAATCTCTCTTACTAGCAGGTAACTTTCAGGTACTTCTTAACCAGTTCCATGTGTGCGCTACAAAAACAAAAGGTAAAAAAGCTTTTACCTCAAATACAGAAATGAGCATTAACTCTTAATTCATCTGCATTTTAACGATGGTGAAAAGTCTCGTTGCTTGTGTCTGCTGGTGCATGTCATGAGTCTCAGTTCACTGCTTCACTGTTTGTCTCTGCTAACAGTTTAGTTCTCTGAGCCATATGGAGCCCGCAAGTGGCTTTCCATATTCTGCCGTGCTGTCAGGCCTGTTATTAGAGATCTTTTAGCGCCTGTGCTAAAACTGTAGAAAACACTCATCTGTCTACCTGCTGTCACATTTACCGGCTAGTTTCTGACAAGAAGACAGATTAGGCTATGCCTTGATTTGTGTGTAAATGTTGAGCTGCATGTCAATCAAATGTATTTGATTAGAATGCTGGGTTTGCTATACAATCCATTTGCTTTAAAAGAATAATTATGTAGCAGAATATCCAAGTTGCATTTTTAAATACAATGTAAGTGAACAGTGACGACAGCTGGTCTTCATCCACTTTCATTGTATAGGGGAAAAAAAGCATATATATACATATTTTTTACATGCACTGTCCCTTTAGTACTTTGCTGAAAGCAATTTCCTTTTCAAAATAATTTTTCCTCTTTCATGACCCCCACAGAAGCAGTGCCAACATGCAGAACGCAGAAGCCGTGTCAGCAACTATAAACACTAATAGGAACTGTACAGTGGAGATCACCAATGTTAGCAGCACTTACTGCCTTATCAATCCAAAGTAAGGAGAAAATTACATTTACAATTATTTAAATGAAGTTACTGGCAAAATCTGTTTAGTGAGTGATAAAACTCTTTAAAAATGCTGTTAAAAATTAAGAGTAGTGACTTTAAGAGTTATATTTTGGTAAATTGTACACTGTAAAAAACTACTTAACATGTATAACATGTAAAAATGAAGTTGAAATTGGTTAAAGCTGCAGTCCGTAAGTTTTGCCTCTTTGTTGCCATCTCTGTTTGAAAACCTGGAATTCCAGCTGTTTGCGGAATTATCTAGCTCACGTGGGTTGTGAGTCGGCACTGCTCCAGCGAGGATGAATCTAATGTTTTGAAGAGCATGTATGGCAGTCAGTCACCGCATCGGTGTGGCTACTATAACGTTACTTAGGAATCACAGATTCTCGCCTATGTCTTGGAATATGACCCAAATATGTATTTTCACCGTATATTGTCATCTGAACAAGTCTGCAATGTTTGTTCTGACCAACTGAGGAAAAAAGCATTACAATAAATAACGCTATATGGTGATTTAATCTAAAGATCGGTTAGCTCATATCACATCAAACCGTTCAAATTATTATTGTTATACTTTATTCTCAATTTATTAATGTTAACAACATCAACATTGCGTGACTATGAGTATAGTGTGTATTAGCGAGTAGATTTCAGTTTCTGTACTACAGTCTAAACTCTAATTGTCATACCATTCGAATTTCATATTAAGAAATTATTTTAACCCAAAAAGCAAATTATGCTCCCTTCGAACTGGTTTTCTTTAAAATACACATCTTGGGTAATCCCAGGCTATCTGTAATCAGAAGCACATTTAAAACGGCAATATAATTTAATTTCATTCACATGTGTTTCATAAACACATAATCCTTTATGGATTACAATCCACCATCAAAATGATACATTTAATTATTCTGGCTGCTGTGAGAAAAGGCTATAAACGATCAGCCACCTGCAGGATCCTCACATGCGATAGCCTAATAGCCGGGACAACTTCTTTATGTTTACAGACGTGACGTAATGACGCAGTGCCATGCTCAAATTTCCCACGAAAACCTTCCCGTACCACTCAAATTAGAAAACATTATTATAAGCTGACTTTTGTGAATCGGGCTAAAGTAAGGCGATAGTTTTGAACACTGGCTGGTTATGTACTTGCTCAAATATTGATTTCAGATCATTTTTAACCAAAAAAAAAGTTACATACTGCAGCTTTAAATTATTTTGATGAGTTAAAGTAATGAAAAAACATTACTATGACTTGCTGATCACATAATTTTTGGGCAAATTCCTTTTATTTACTCAATGTTATTTATTGTAGTTGTACATATCTTTAAAATATTATTGACCAATGTCAACTATAATCTTCTCTCAGAGTGTACATGTCCAGTGGGTTCAGTTACCATCCACCTCAACCCACCATCCGCACCACCAAGACCGAGGTTTGCTCATTCACTAAGGATGACAACACTGCCACCGGAGCTGTGGGCATCTTGACCTATGACCTCTTCCACATGCAGAACCGTATGTGCACTGAGCGTATGGCCGTTCTGTTCTCTATCCCCTTCGACTACCACCTCTACAAGAATGTGATGGGCATCGGGTTGTTTGAGAGCAGCCGTGGATGTGACAAGGCCCTGTACAAGCACATGTATGAGGGGAAGGACTTCAGCCAGTTCACCCGTGCAGATGCGGGGGGAACTGGAATCATCCACAAAGGAAAGAAAATAGATTTAAGGGCCACCATGTCTACTGTGGGCAAGGCTATTATTAAGCTAGAGGTCTATGACAAGATGGGCTAAACAATAAACACATTTTGTCTGACAGTAACACATATGAATAAAATACTTTTTCCATATACTTTTTATAATCTTAAACATCATACGCATATTAAATGTCATAATGCACAGGCCATTGTGCTTTCAAATGTTGATGCAACTTTTTGATGTCTGTATTAATACCTGCATTCATGCTGCCCAGTTTTCTGATTGTAAATCTCAAAATGTGTCTAAATAAAAAGACTGTTTTGAATACTTATGTTTGGTTCTGTGTCTGCACTACATATACATAAATACATACATATACATATATATATATATATATATATATATATATATATATAAATACATATAAATATATATATATATATATATATACACAGTGAGGTGATATTTTGGCTGACGCTTCTATTTAAAGAAACTTGTTGCACTCATAAAATATACATTAGTATACATCAATTCATAAATATATTTAATAAAGTATACATACATTTATGCACTCCCGGGGAATCAAGTCCATAAACATGTTATTGCTGTAGCATCATGCTCTACAAGCTGCCCTTTGCTTTTCACATACATTTCTTATAATAAACATCAAATGAAATGTAATATTAAGCAATTTTAAATCATGAACCATGAACAAATGTTAACTTATATGAGCAATATCACATGAGTAGATGTGCAACATGGCTGTATATTGGCATGGCTGTGATTTTCAAACAGACGTTATCTTTATTAACAAACCACATATTTGAAATCTAAACAAGTACATTCTCACCTAAAAACTCTTAAAACTACATTCTGTGGCACAAAAAAAGTATTCTTTTTAAAATTATGAAATGAAGTCGGCACCAATAGCCTGGTTAGTGCATCGACATACAGCGTAACTGCGCTCACGGTGACCCGAGTTCGATTCCCATCTCGAGTGCTTTCCTGTCGTCTCGTCTCTATTGTCCTATCTATAAAAAATGCAAAAAAAAAAAGCCCATAAAAATATCTAAAATAAAATATGAAAGGAAGTGAGCATATTTCTAGGCTCATTCTGTCATTATTCAAAACACATAACAGAACAAACATTCCCATCCAAACTGTTTCAAAATACTATTGTTAGTGTACTAAACACTACAAAGACTAATTATTACTAATTATCAGGAAACCGCACCTAAAACGTATTCCTGTAAATGTTGCCATACCTACTTGTTTGAATCTGAGCTTGCATAACCCCTTAAAAATTTAGTAATTTCCGAGACAGATCTGTACATGCAACTTCACTGTTCTGGTCTAACAAATCTATAACAACCAGTTTTGGGTGTGGAACTGTTCCAAGCATTTTCCCACCAATGTCACTGATGCCTCTTGAGCTGTTATGTGTGTGAGAGTGTGTCTCCATGTTTGTGTAAAGAGGGTGTACACTAAATTTGAGTAAGCATGCTTTTGCAGGTGGGTATGTACTGTTCTTGTTGCTGATCATGAAGACTTGGAAAGGGACAAAGTAAAAACGCAGTGACTC
Organism: Sinocyclocheilus grahami; assembly: GCF_001515645.1. Classification (NCBI taxonomy): domain Eukaryota; kingdom Metazoa; phylum Chordata; class Actinopteri; order Cypriniformes; family Cyprinidae; genus Sinocyclocheilus; species Sinocyclocheilus grahami. The sequence goes on from NW_015505228.1 coordinate 2,052,762, forward strand.
TTTCAGAACGCACTGTTACTGAGCAACACACACACTCCGGAGTACCACAGCGGTAAGACTTCATTCTCCTACTTAATAATCAAAACTAAATGCTAATGTATACTTTTATTTCCATATTAAAATTATAACATAGCAAGATAGTTTATTCAGTTATGGACACTTGAGCAACTCTATTTCACACTCTTTGCTTCTTTTAAAAGCAGTGCACCAGTTTTGGGTGTGGAACTGTTCCAAGCATTTTCCCACCAATGTCACTGATGCCTCTTGAGCTGTTATGTGTGTGAGAGTGTGTCTCCATGTTTGTGTAAAGAGGGTGTACACTAAATTTGAGTAAGCATGCTTTTGCAGGTGGGTATGTACTGTTCTTGTTGCTGATCATGAAGACTTGGAAAGGGACAAAGTAAAAACGCAGTGTCTCTTTCAGAACGCACTGTTACTGAGCAACACACACACTCCGGAGTACCACAGCGGTAAGACTTCATTCTCCTACTTAATAATCAAAACTAAATGCTAATGTATATTTTTATTTCCATATTAAAATTATAACATAGCAAGATAGTTTATTCAGTTATGGACACTTGAGCAACTCTATTTCACACTCTTTGCTTCTTTTAAAAGCAGTGCATTATAAAATTGAAGATTGCTAGATGCACAATGGTTTTTGAAGTGGGGTCTCTGCGTGTAATTACTGTGACCCTGTTTATTCACTAGTTAACATTGACAATGGTAATAAAAGAGGGGCAGAAGTGAACTTGCGAAGAGCTATGTGAACTTAATCTAATGCTTCTATGTTTTATATTTAAGTGTATGCACAGACCAGACAGTACAGAATCTTTTTCAGTAATAAGACCTGAATTTAACACTGATTCAGCACAGCAGTTTAAATAGAGGACGATTAACTTATGACAGCAAACGTTTTATCACAGAAAAGTTATTGTATTTTCGCTGCTGCCCTGCAGTGTAAACAAAACTGCATTTCCACTGCTTTTTACTTTGAGGTACAGACTTCTTTTCTCACACCATCCCTCTCCTCTCTACTTCTCTCCGTTTCAGCCGTCAATCAGATCTATCGTGAACCATCATGACTGAGTCTGCTGAGGCTGCCGCTGCCAACGTGAGCAGCAAGAGACACGCCACCATAGAGATCACCAACCTGACGAACAACTACTGCCTCCTCAACCCAAAGTGAGACTACAACCAGAAGCAAAACTAATGTTAAACCAAGCGTTCAAAACTAAAACTTTGTATCTAAACTTCTATATCTGTAACATGTATGTATCCATTTAAGGAAAGAAGTATAAAATGTATTAAGATGGAAATTCTGTTATCATTTATTCACCCTCATGTCTTTCCAAACCTGTATGACTTACCTTCTTCTAAGGAAATGTTTTTTTTTTTTTGCATGAAATGTTATTTTGGACCCCATTTACTGTACTTTCATTTAATTGTATGGGCAAAAATAACAATTCTTTAAAATATCATTAGTGTTCCAATGAAGAAAGAAGGCATACGTGTGGAACAACATTATGGTGAAAAAACGATTACAGAATTTGAATTTGGGGTGGTGAACTAAAATGTGCATTTTGTGTAGCAATAAATGTGTGCATGCTTGTGTATGATTCATGCATATAAATCCCACAGGATCTATCTTGAGAGTGGTGAAACCTCCAATCCACCTCAGCCGACAGTGCGCCCCCTCAAGACCGAAGTCTGCACCTTCAGCAAGACCAGTGCTCAGGCCACCGGCAGCGTAGGGGTTATGACCTACGACCTGTTCGAGCGAAGCAGAAATGACTACATTGAGACCCTGGCCGTCATGTTTTCTGTCCCCTGGGACTACAATCTGTATAAGAATTGGTTTGCACTAGGCATCTACCCGAAAGGAAAGGAGTGTGACCAGGCCCTTTATAAAGAAATGTACTATCAAAAGAACCCACAGGGCTTTGTGAGGGAGGAGGCCAATGGGTCAGGCATTAACTTTGAGGGAAAATCTCTGGACGTAAGGGCCACCATGTGTCCTTTAGGCAGGGCTATCATAAAACTGGAGGTGTGGGACAAGCTGCTGGCTCCTTTGAGTCAGCAGGTTTGCTAAACATATAAACCAGTCTGCCATTTTACCAAATCAAAATAATATAGTAACTTTTTTTACATGCCCTTATATGTTATCACCTGTATCAAAAATGTTTGCTTACACATTTACCAGTGTAATGAATCTAGCACCATTTCTTTTTTAGCTTCCTTGCCAGCTCTTTAGGGTAATTTGAACTCTGTAAAATGATCTGAGAGTGTTTAAACTGGATCTAATACCTCTGTAATATCCCACACTTTAAACTGTTTGCTTTTTCTGTCAGAAGAACGCCTCAGATGTGTGTTTACCGTCTGCTTATGCTTCCTGCAGGCTAAATCCACTATCATATCAGGCAGCCATTGTGTTGTTATTCAGTCGAACCATCTTCTTGGTGATTCTTTTGCTCCCTCATCAGGGCAGAGATCCCTGTGAACAATAAATACTATCTGTACTGACTGCCACTGCTGAGGTATTTTCAAATAAATATGTATCTGCAATTTCGTAGTAATTCCTCTGCCTTTTTACTGAGCCTTGAAGGCTTGGTGCTGTATGTATTGGTGTATTCAAAATCTCGAATGAGAACCGAGGTTGTTTGCCGTAAGCTGGAAATGGTCCTGTGTAAATATTTTGCAATATGTATTTGGAAATTCCTAATGCCTAAAGAGGGCAGCTGAACCATGGGAACCGAAAGACAGAGACGAAGATATAAAGAATGAATCACAGCATCAAAGAACTGGCAGAGCACATTTTACATCTTTAAACTCCTCTTGTCCTGAATAACTCCTTCAGTAGGCACTGAATAATGTCTCTCCAGCTTACTCAATACTCACAGTTCCCAATCAGAAACATCAATGCTAATTTATCATTAAGAAATGGAACTGTAATTGGAAAATTAAAGGTTTTACAAGCAACTATTACTACTTGCCCAAATCCGGACAGAACCGATATCGATTTAACACACTTAAACTTAACAATTTAACAATTGATTTAACAAACCAGTCATCAAGGTCAAAGAGCAAAATTTGTAGAGAGCACACCTCAGAAGACTGCAGCACTATTACCAACATCAAAAATAAAAACAAGTCTGTTCTAAAACCTTAATTCAATGGAGTAAATTGCTTCTCAATCCATTCTTAATACTACAGCCCCACTATCACCAAATAAGAGCAATGACCAAAGGTTTATTTCTCTATGTGCTGTGACATTTGCATGGAAAGCCATACATAATACAGGCTAAACGTCAGTTTTTTAACAGATATCCCTGGAGCATTATTGCACAATGTAATAGGATGGTGGAGAACTGCTGTAAACAGATGGCAAGTGCTTTTCTGATGCTACAGTGGGTATCTTAAGTTAGGTGTGTGGATTTCCCTCATACTTGAGCTTGAAGCAGTATTCTTTTCTTTCCCTGGTGTATTTATTTTGCACTGCGAGGGAAATATTCCCCATTTTGCTTACGCTGTTGTGTATTTGTGCATTTGAGCGTGTGTATGCATGTCTGTGCACGCCACTGGGAAATGGCAATTAATATTGACACACATGCCAAATAAATTTGCACCTGTACTTAAAGGTGTGCAATCTTAAAATATGTTTTAGCATATTTAAACTGAGCTAGATCAAAGTTCACAGAGTTCACACTTTTTCCCAAAAAGTCTAAACGCTACTGTTCTGTGCAAACATTGCTGTTTGTTTGAGACAAGGAGTCAAGTTTTGGCTGGTTATCTTCAAACGAGTCTCTGCTGGTAGATGTCATTACGATAGTAAATAGATGCCAAAAAGCATCTTTCTTTCTTTTTTCCATTGACGGGCATTCAAAAATAAATTTTCAGAAAATACGGACAAAAACAAGCAACACATGAATTGGAAATATTCCATTATATTACAGTATATATTTTTGGAGGGCTCTTAGGCTGGTTATCTTCAAACGAGTCTCTGCTGGTAGATGTCATTACGCCAGTAAATAGATGCCAAAAAGCATCTTTCTTTCTTTTTTCCATTGACGGGCATTCAAAAATAAATTTTCAGAAAATACGGACAAAAACAAGCAACACATGAATTGGAAATATTCCATTATATTACAGTATATATTTTTGGAGGGCTCTTAAAGGTGTGAAATTTTGTTTGTGACTATTTTTCTGTCTGCTCTGGGAACCAAAATTGTTTCCCATTTCTATTTTTGATTTCCATTTGGAGGACAAGCTGTTTGGTCACTAGAGCTCTCACAAGGAGAAGTGGTCATTTGTGAAAGGACACACATAAAGTAAACCATCTGAGGAGGGAATTGGGCAAAGGTTGTCCTAAAATGTGGGAAGTGCAAGAGTTAGAGCTAATTTGAGGGTTTTCACTTTTCAGATCAGTGCACAAGATCAGTAATGAACTGATTCAACTGCAGAAGGTGCAGTGATGTGAATTCAAGATCATAGTAGTGTCTTAGTCCATTTTGTTGTGTCAAAGTCGAGTCCAAGTCTTTAACCAATCGAGTTGGAGTTGGAGAAGTTTACTAATGTCTTATCTTAAATTTATGTTGTTAAATATTACATCTTTCATGTTATACATAACCTGGACTTGACTGTACTCAGAATGATTTAGTCCGAAATGTCAAGAGTCCATGTCAAGTTTGAGTACAAATTTACCAGAAAGCATGACAAGTATAAGTTCATTCATAACTGACCCTTTGCAAACACCCGCCCTCCTTAGTTACTGTTGCTGAGTCCGACAAGCCATGCACTCTCACACCACACATCATGTTCTCATGCAGTGAAAAATACATTGCGGAGCAAAGAGAAAACTGACAACACACCGACAGACAAGACAGAGCAGGTAACTTTTGGTATGAAACAATGTCTCAGCTTTCAAATTGTAATTTTCTAAGAAATTCAAACAATAAAATCCATTTTGTGGCTCTTCAATGTGTCGTTTCAGATCACTGTAGCACCTCAGTTCAAGCGGCATTAGGACCCATCATGTCTTCCTCTTTACTAGTAATAGCACAAAATAAACCTGAACGAACATCAGAAGCTATCTTGTTTTAACCGTGGAAAGACATCAATGCACACCACTTTTCAAGCTCAAGTCCACCAAAGTTAATCTCCTCTCCTGTCTGGTTTGCTTGTTGGAGAAAATGGCAGATTCTGAGTTATGATTGGTCAGATCGCCTGTCAATCAAATGCCCAGCGAAGGGTTAATGGGACTCAAGTCCGGACTTGATTCAGAGTCCGACATTGAGTACCCCAACTCTGGATCACAGTGAGAAGTCCAAGAAGTCACCTTACTCGATATCAGTGAGATGTTAATTGTTATGTAATCTGACGCTTAAATGCTCAAGCTCTTAAAAGGTAGGGTGACCATACGTGCCATTTTCCCAGGACGCGTCCTGGCCAGGATTTCTATATTGCCTAAAATATCTAGGTTTTGGCTTTGTTTGCGTGTGCAGACCGATCGGTGTATGACATCAAAATACCTTGAGAGCATTTTGAAAGCATAAGGAACTGTCTGTATGGTATTTTGATGTCATACACCGATCTGTCTGCACACGCAAACAAAGCCAAAACCAAGATATTTTAGGCAATATAGAAATCCTGGCCAGGACGCGTCCTGGGAAAATAGCACGTATGGTCACCCTATTAAAAGGTGAATAAATTCAGATTGGCGGTCAATGCTTTTGTTGTTCATCCATTGGAAAAAATAGTTCCGAAAGGGATTCCATTGATATCATTCCTCTGTGCCTTTGTCATTACAGCTGAGGTTTGGACTTCCCCGTTCTCACATAATGAGAATGATTATTAAAACTTTATAGTCATAGTCATCTTCCTATGAACAGGCCTCGACACTGCATTCAAAATACACATTTTATTACATTCCCTGGGAATCTAAACTCAAAAATGGTTAAACCATTCAACATTTTTTTAGCAGAAACTTCCACAAGGCCGGTTGCACAAGAAAAATGCATTTCATTTTGAGTCTGAAAATAGATCAATATTGGTAAATCACAATTCAATGGCGTTTACTGCTGCTATTTGCTAGAGGCCCTATGCTCCTTCGTGGAGTCAGCAGAATAAGAAGATTTGCTGTGTGAGAGTGCCACTGTGTGGAGGGATGAGGTAAAGTGACTCATGCAATATGCTATGAGCTGTTAAGAGCCATGTATAAGATAAAAATAAATACAATTAATTTCATCTAAATAAAATGGACAGGAAAGCTTTCAGTTTAACATTCAACTATCTTTTGCTCACAAAAGGGAAGAGTAAAAGAGAAAAAGACAGAAGCGAGTCAATGTGTGTGTGTACTTGTGTTTGCTTTAAAAAATTTTAACCGCATATTTGAACTGTGCTTCAGTTTTTCAGTGGTTCTTGGGCAGCAGGCCTCCATACTGTTCTCTGATCTCAGCGATGGCAGCATTCAGACGCGCTGTAGGTGCTGTGTCAACCCCCACCAGCAGACGCCCACTCGGTTGTGTCCAGAATGACAGCATCTCCTACACAAACAAGAATATCAACAAATCCAGCAGAGTACCATCTACCATGTTCCAGATATACATGCGCTGTACAATACAGCAAAATAAATTATCTGTTCCATTGCTTCATACACTACGGTGACGCATTGCTGCCGCACACATATTATTTTTTCCACTCAATTATGTCGTAATAACGAGATGTTTTCTCGTTAAAACGACAGCTTTTCTCGTTAAAACGACAGCTTTTCTCGTTAAAACGACAGCTTTTCTCGTTAAAACGACAGCTTTTCTCGTTAAAACGACAGCTTTTCTCGTTAAAACGACAGCTTTTCTCGTTAAAACGACAGCTTTTCTCGTTAAAACGACAGCTTTTCTCGTTAAAACGACAGCTTTTCTCGTTAAAACGACAGCTTTTCTCGTTAAAACGACAGCTTTTCTCGTTAAAACGACAGCTTTTCTCGTTAAAACGACAGCTTTTCTCGTTAAAACGACAGCTTTTCTCGTTAAAACGACAGCTTTTCTCGTTAAAACGACAGCTTTTCTCGTTAAAACGACAGCTTTTCTCGTTAAAACGACAGCTTTTCTCGTTAAAACGACAGCTTTTCTCGTTAAAACGACAGCTTTTCTCGTTAAAACGACAGCTTTTCTCGTTAAAACGACAGCTTTTCTCGTTAAAACGACAGCTTTTCTCGTTAAAACGACAGCTTTTCTCGTTAAAACGACAGCTTTTCTCGTTAAAACGACATCTTTTCAACGCCATCTTTTCTCGTAATAACGACATCTTTTCTCGTTAAAACAACAGCTTTTCTCGTAATAACGACATCTTTTCAAGTAATAACGACATCTTTTCTCGTTAAAACAACAGCTTTTCTCGTAATAACGACATCTTTTCTCGTTAAAACAACAGCTTTTCTCGTAATAACGACATCTTTTCAAAGAAAATCTCTTTTATTTCTTTTTTCGTATTTCGGTCGTTTTAACGAGAAAAGATGTCGTTTTAACGAGAAAACATCTTATAATATGTGTGCGGCAGCAATGCGTCACCGTAATACACATCTTGTTTTCACCAACAGAATAGTAAATCTGTGACTCCTCATTCTCTATACTATTATTAAAAGATTAGTAGCTTTAACAACAACAACAAAAAATTATAGCATTAGGCTACTTGTTGGTTAAGCATTTAGACTACCAACAAAGTTTGGGCACGTACACAGGAGTCAGCTACAACCCCACAAGGAACTAAATAATTGGCATGTACCTGTATTATTCGGCATATTGAATTACTTATTTATTCAATCGTTTTAACACGTGACTTGTTATAGTACAAAACAAGTCACGTGTTAAAACGATTGCCTAAATTGTTATTTATTCAATATATATTTTATAATATACAATAAATTCCATATATTTATTTCATATATCAGCTCAGTTTTATTTTACATTTGGTGAGACATTTGCGAAATAAATGTCTTACCTAAGCGCGAAGGTAAAGTTTATCATAACACCAGTCATTGACGCAATATTCAAGCGCCGTCTACAGTGTTTAGTAAACGTTATGCGTGCGATGCCGCCCACCTAGATCCTTTCAGTGACATTTATCGATTTTTCCGTTATCAAAAACAATTGCAAACATGCACAGGTTTGTCAGACCTCAGCTTTTGCTTCGTGATTCTAAACAGCCATTATTACCGACAGCGGGTCAACTTTGTACAAATCACAAATGTAAGTGTTACCGAGACAGTTTCATAACTGCCCTTATGACTAACGTTACACATTACATTACATTTCTTTGTATAGAAATTACACCCACAAACTCGTAGTTTTCAGAATTTCTACTTGAAATGCAGACCAAATGAACTTGCATGTTTACAATGTATGTTATATTTATGTTTGCCAAATTGTGCGATATTTGGCAAATGTGTGATGTTTATTATGGTAGATATTTATTTTTATAATGTCATTTCTTGTATATATAATATATTTAAGTGCTCAGAGCTTCTGTATATTAAAACAAACTGCATGTGTGTTTGTGTGAACACACCAAGAATGTTCTTTCTGTGGCAAGTTACTCGCTTACCATTGCTTGTTTGTGTGACTTTCAGCTGTTGTGTCCTGTATAAGGGGATATGTTGTATTGCCTCCCACCAATGATGAAGAAGAAAAAGCCATGCTTCACAGGATGATGAGAGTGGACCATGCAGGAGAATATGGTGCCAACCGAATCTATGCTGGTCAGATGGCTGTTCTTGGCCATACACAAATCAGTCCACTCATTCAGGTATCACTCCATAAACCAAAACTGGCAATTATTACACAAAGATTACCATTTCCCTATATCACATTTGGGAGGGTTGTTATATAAGTTTGTTTAGAAAGAACAGTGTTCAGTGAGGTCTGATGTAATATGGAACTAGGCATTCAATGTGATGATATATCAATTAAGGAAATGTGGGATCAAGAGAAGCAGCACCTGAGAAAGTTTAATGAGATACTGGCTGAGAACAGAGTGCGTCCGACCCTCTTGCTTCCGCTGTGGAACATAGCAGGATTTGCTCTTGGTAAGTGTGACCTTTACAGTATTTATATATATATACAGTATATATATGTGTGTGTGTGTGTGTGTGTGTGTGTGTGTTCAGTTGTTCAGTTATTTCACTTTAATTGCATAGAAAAGGACCTTTAGTGTAAAATTACTGAATCTAAACATAGGAGCCTGATAAAAATGCTAATTTTGCATGAAAATTTCAGACGGCACTTAGAGACTTTTGCATATATATATGCAAATATATATATTAGGGCTGTCAGTTTAGTTATGAAAAATAACGTGATTAAAATATTTTAATGCAGTTAACACACTGTCCCCGCCCCCAGATCTGTACGTCATCTTACATTTCATACAGTTGACAATTATGATGCAGGGCAATAACTTCATAAATGCAATTATGGCCTAAAATTCAAGATATTGGGGCAAAAATGCTCCTGTATGAGTTTTTGTCTCCTATTTATATCATGATAAGCGATATCACACAAGCAGCAAGAGCAATATTACACGAGAGCAAATGTGTCCGGATACCACGAGAGCAAATGTGATTTTACACAACGGTTCAGTAAATAATAAGTTAATATTGTGTTCTTTTTTAAACACAATATTGTCTGTTTTTGCTCCGTTTTGCCAACAAAAATATTACTTAAAAAAGCCACAGCAGAATTGTTGTGCGTCTCCGAGCAACACAGCAGTGTTTAGTTTCTGAATGAATCCGCGTTTTGAACGAATCGCGTGAATCAATTATTCAAAGACCCATTCGTAGAGAGAGCCGTTTACCTCATTCCTGAATGAATCAGCCGTTTGAACGAATCGAATGAAAGACTCATAAAGGCATTTACCGCCACCTGCTGGCAGTTTTAGTTTCTTATTTAGAGTATTATTTCATTAAAAAAAGAAAAGATAGGGAAAAAAATCTTTAAAGGGGTCATATGATGCGATTTCAATTTTTCCTTTCTCTTTGGAGTGTTACAAGCTCTTGGTGCATAAAGAAGATCAGTAAAGTTTAGGGATGCACCGATATGAAAATTTTGGCCGATACCGATAACCGATTATTCTTTATTTTTGCAACTTCGCGCTGTGGATCGCCGGATCGGCTTTCACCGTGGACGAAGCGGAGTCCAGCCCGGAGTCGTCACATGTGGTTGCCGCAGGCATCACAATATTTTGAGGGGCGTAACATTTCTGTCGCACGCTTGAGGTATTCAGCCAATCACAACGCACTGGATAGCTGGCCAATCAGAGCACACCTCGCTTTTTCAGACCGATGAGCTTTGTAAAAATCAACACGTTTCAGAAAGGCGGGGCATAGAGGAGAAACAATAATGTACAGTATGTGGAAAAGAATGTGTTTTTTTAACCTTAAACCGCATAAACACATTTCATTACACCAAATACACAAAAGAATGTTCTTTTTAGCAGCATCATATGACCCCTTTAAAGGAATAGTTCACCCCAAAAAAACTTTAATAATGCCATCATTTACTCAAACCTGAATGACTTACTTTAATTTTGTGGAGAATAAAAGAAGGTATTTTGAAGACTGTTGGTAACAAAGCTGTTTTGGTTACCAATGACTTCCACTGCATGAACGAAACTAAAACAGATGTTACTCAAATTATCTTCTTTTATGTTTCATAGTTTATGTTGAATAAATAAAATATTCCTTTCTAAAGCTACAATCTATAATGTCTACTTAATTTTTTCTCATTTAACACAAAAATAGCATTAAATAATCTTTTGGGGGTATTTTCACTGCCAAATGTAATTTGAGATTAATTAGATTAATTAATCGACAAATGTAATTAATTAGATTAAACATTTTAATCGACTGACAGCCCTAATATATATATAATGTTTCTCAAGAATGCAGAAAAAAACATATGGGCTGTATAAAGTTCCCCTTGTTATAGAAAACCTGTAAATATTAGGGTAGAAAAATATTAATTTTAAAGCATGGAAAAGTTATAGAAATTAAAGGAGTAGTTCACCCAAAACAAAATGTACTCACCCTGAGGCCATCCAAGATGTGTTTGTTTCTTCATCTGAACAGATTTTAAGAAATTTAGCATTAAATCACTTGCTCGCTTGTCCAAACAAAATATCTTAATGATGGATTGGTTTCCCACAAACATGCAGCACTGCAGTGGAGTCGTGTGGATTTCTTGTGAATTATTGTGATGCTTTTATTAGCTTTTTGGACTCTCATTCTTACGGCACCCATTCACTGCAAAGGATGCATTAGTGAGCAAGTGATATAATGCTAAATTTATCAAAATAGATTTCTATTCCTTTACTATTCCTTTAACAAAATGCTTAACTGAAATTGCTTCTTTAGGTGGAGTCTCTATGCATTGATTTTTAAAAATTCTTCTTCATTCCGTGAATAAAAATCACAGACAACTGGAAAAGTCATGGAAAATCATTGGTCAAACGATGTGAAACTCCAGTGTCTACTCGGGTTATTTGTAACTAAAAAGAGTCTTTATTGAATTTAAAATAAAATATAGCATATCTGAAATTTACACGTCTGGTGTGTGAAACGTCTGTTTTTTGGACAGGTGCTGGCTCTGCTCTCTTGGGAAAGGAAGGGGCGATGGCCTGCACTGTGGCTGTAGAGGAGAGTATCTCAGAGCACTACAACAGTCAGATCAGAACTCTAATGGAGAAAGATCCTGAGAAGTACACCGAACTGCTGCAGGTGTGTACAAGCCTTAAATGGCGGACTTCAAACTTCACACACAAAGAAACTGTAGAATTATTATGAGATCTTATGTATTAGAGGATTTAAACTTGAATTTAAAATTTAAACTTCTTTAATATCGCTAAAATATTGCAAGTTCTTCTTTTCACTCATGCAGATTATGTAATTCATGTTAATATTATGAATGTTATTCACAAAAAAAAATTTTGTCAGCTGATTAAAGAATTTCGGGACGATGAAATGGAGCACCATGACACTGGACTGGAGCATGATGCTGAATCCGTAAGTCTGAATTATTGCCATGACAGAATGTCTTGCATGAACTACAATATTAAGATCCAAATCCTCAATAACAGTAATCATTTAAATACTTGTTTTTCAAGAGCCACAGAGATGTTTTTGCTCTGCCATTTTATGTTTTTCTGACACATGATGCATCTTTATTGCAGGTGCCTGGATATCAGCTGATGAAAGCAATCATACAGGCGGGCTGCAAAGCTGCAATCTGTGTCTCAGAGCGTCTCTAAATATTTTCAGAGTATTTAAAAGTTACCCGAATACCAAAACATTGCTCTGTTTGTTTGAGCATCCCATCCTGCCCAACACAGTAATATAGACTCAGCCAACGTTTAGGCTGGGACGTTTTCTTTGTGTGACCAGTAGGAGGAATATTTATAAAGCCTGTGTTAAAAATATATATTTTTTATGGTTTCAATGTAGTGGCACTACTGTTGTAGAAATTACATATTTCATCTGTAATGACGTGTTTCTCACAGCAGTATAAATATATTTAAAATCTATTTATTGCGATTTTATACATGGCCAAAGTGTTGGTCTCATTCTGTAAGGTATATTCAAGAATAATAGACTGTAACGTTTTATCAATCAGAGTTGTTACTATTAAAGTCATGTGTCTTTACAGGATGTGTGTTTGCTAAGACAACTTTGAACACAAGAGGGCAGTCTTTGCCTGTTAGGTAAAAGGTAATGTGCAGCCACCAACACAACAGGGCGATCTGGACTCAACTGTTGAAATTATTTTTGGTCATTTTTGGAGACCACACACATATTATATAATTTGCTATAAACATGCTCATTTGTTATCTTAGTATACGCATATACTGTCTGACACATTTGCATTGAGTATTAGGGGAAGTTACCACGGGTGGCTATGAAAACATGTAGCATAATCTGTGTAGTAGAGACGTGGGAAACAGCTGTAACCATCTCCCTGTGCTTCCCATGACTTAATCTATGAGGGCATGAAGTCATCCTGGACAGTCCACAGAGAGTGTGAGACCCTGGCTTTCAGTTCTAGTGTCTTGAGGGTTTTTACAGTATGTTGCCAATTGGTGAATTTGATTTGATAAGAAGAGAGCAGGCCATTAGAAATGCACAAATTATGCTCCAGGCCCCTTCCTTCACTTTGTCTAGAGTCTTCTATGTTGACTGTACTGGATAAAAGTTCTTGAGAGGCCTGTTTAGTTTGGCAGGTTCTGTTAGGGGGCAGAGCTACTGTATGCTCGCATTCAGAGAGAAGGAGGCTGATGCAATCCCAGTGTAACTACAAATATTCCTCAGCTTTCAGTGTACCATCAACCGTGACCACATTTTGTGAGGTTTTCAACTGCCCACTAGCCACAGGCTGCCTCTCGCCCCTACTGCCTTTCTCTCCTACTTTTAAAGGTTTTTATTTCTAAACATATCCCCCCATATATTTGCATTGCTTAATGGCTTAATGTGGTGCAGAAGCTGCCATACAAACTTTTGTTCTCGTGATGTGTCAGAGGAAGCTGACCCATCTGGAAACACTGCACGAGTTGCTCATCGTGAACAGATCACATGTCCTTATAGCATACTGTTTTCCAAGAGCTAAAGCTCTACATAGACTTAAATGGGTAAGATACACACGAAATATCTCTGGATATTTCATTGTAAACCATTTGCCAGTGTTTAAGAAATTAAGAGTTATAAACTTAGCATAGCTCACTACAAACAAGTTTTGACAGTGTATGTCTTGTGCTCAAAAGCTTATGCACAGACGTAGTGTTATGAATCATGTAATTGTGTAAATCTTTTTCTCAGAGCTCGTTTCCCTCAGGACACCAATGCTAACCACAAGGCATTCTTTTAAAAGGCAGAGAGCTGCATTCAACTCAATGGTAAAAGCATATAATCAGTGCATTTATCTGCTGTTTTGTAGTTGCTGATACCCTTCAGACAGCTAGATATTTTTAGAGGTGGCCACACCGAACAAAATAGAACTAGGGGTTTGATAAGAAGGTACATGGCAGAAAGGCAGCAGTAATTGCCTCCTGTCTGTTGCCTTTTTAAGTTCCCTGTCATGAACATCACTTCCTTCCTCAGTCATCTGCTTAGTCCCAACAGACTAGTTATGTTGTTATCTAAACTGTTCTGTCAGCCATGTTTAGCGAGCTGTCTCTGTGCTTATCCTCTGACGGGTCATACAGGTTTGTGTGACTTAGCCAGGTGCCGCTATGTTCTGCATCTATGAGTGTCCTTACTTGATGCATTACTTCCATGGCCATGGGCAGTGTTTGTTTTTAAAAAAAATCAGAAGATCTTGGTAGGACCGTGCATGGCAGAAAAGGTGTGGTTTTCTGTTTGTGGCCACCTCAGTGTGTCTGATATGAAGTACGTATACTGTCTGTCTGTTTGCTTAAATTCAAATTCTGTACACAGTACACAGGACTTTATGCATTTGGGATAGTGTGATTAGGGCAGTGAATTGTATTTGACTAAGCTTTGAATAAGCCATTCTAAAACCTTATGTCCATAAAGCAAGATAATATTAAAAGGCTTATGTCCTTACAGCAGTATAAAAACACTTTGTGGACTGAATAAGAGCGATGACAATGCTTACTTGTTCAGCATCACGGTGTCAGGGGTGACCGGGGGAGGGCTTACGCTGAGGTTAGGGGTCATTAACGGATCAACAAAGATACAAATGTCTTACTGTGACACTCCCTTCACAGAGAGCTGTGTGAAATACATTGTGTGTGTGTGTACAGTGTTTCTGTAATCTTTCACAGTGATCTTCTGTGTTTATAGGGGCCACACCCCTGCTGACATCATTTTCTAGCATTTATTCCTAGCATTTTCCTAAAGGAGTTGTGTGATACTATTACTGTAAAACAATTTCCTTTTGTGTTCCACAGAAAAAAGGAACTCATTCAGATTTGGAACCACATGAAGGTGAATTTTTGAATGAACTGTCCTTTAAGTATTGCACCGTTTACTATTAACATTTGACATGTTTATCATGTGGGTGGTTTTTCAATCCACGTATATATTTAGAAGTAATCATGCTGTCTAAATCTCTAAGTTAAGGGTCCATTCTGTCAGTAAGCACTTCCCATTTTGAGGTATGTTTCTTTAAGAGAAGAGGGAGGAGGAGTGTGGACAGGCTCTGAGTTTTGAACGCCTCTTTTTTTCAAACAGAAATTCCTCTCTCAAGAGTTTGGCATTTCCTCTGAGCTCACACACTGAGAGCCCGCTCTCCTGTTTCACACAGTGCTCACTTGCAACAAAAGCGGGGATTTTCAAACATCCTGAATGAGAGGAATCCTCTTGCCCTCGGCACACGCCGCATCTGCAAAGAAACTTCACAGGGTGAACTTCCCCCTACACAACAGTTTTTGCTCGAGAGGACGGAAAGAACATCAGCTTGGTCTTGTTTTCAGCATCTGGGCGAGTGGTTCAACATGGGCTAGCCCCAACTTTTCCCATAAAGCTGGAGTGGGCTGGAAGAGAACAAGGAGGAGGAGGATGAGCGTTTACACTCTCAACCTCAGGTTGTTCTGGCCGCTGGTCACTTGCGTCCTCACTGCTCTGCTGCTATTGCACCAGTATATCTTCAGAGGAGCCGAGGACCAAGGGAATGACTGCGCTGACCAGGGACCTGGAGCTGTCACGCTCTTCAAGTGCATCCTAGCTTTTATCTTATGTTACTTCTTCATAAAGTACTGTTCAGCTCAAACTGGCACTGCTAGGAGGGGCTTCCACAAAGTCCCGGAGGTCCACGGAAAATCAGGAGTCTCCAAGAGAGAGCTACTGGACGATCACTACGAGAGACATGTGCGTCTTTCTCCACATGTGCTGGGCCACAGCAAAGCCCATGTTGCCAAGCTGGTGAGTGAACTTGTCAGAGTAGGTCGCACCGATGTCCCGCCAGAGTCTTCTCTGGCCTTCCGCGGTGACTTCATCCAAATCGGCAGCTCCTATGAGGAGCACAAGGTGGGCTCACCTGACTGCTTTGACATCCTCGTGCCTCTGAGGGCACCTCGTGGGCTAAAACTGGAGGCTGGTGTTTGCACTGACAAACCTGGGGGGGCACCGCTTTGCACGCTAAACACACCTCGCAAGGCGGAGTGGACACGCCGTCACAAGGCCTTCGTGGACACGTTCATGCACTTGCACAACGCTCAAAGGGTCTACAGGATGAGCCCAGATTCTGTCCAGCGCTGGTTTTACACAGCCACCCAGCGCTGCCTCGCTGCCATCCGTTACCCATTTGAGCAGCGTTGCTCCCTCAGCCTGTCTCTCAGTGAGGAGCAGCAGGTGCTCCTCCGCCTGACCCCTCGCTCCGATTACGTCTGCTGCCACATCTCCATGGGCATTCGTCTGATCCCAGCCTTTCCTCTCGGCGATGGTGCCTTCTTGGTAGCATCCCGGCAGGGTCAGCGAGGAGAAGACCTTTGGACGGTGTATTTTCCCAGACAGGAGCAGAGACTGCTGGCTTGGCTAAAAGGTAGACTGCCCCCCAACTCTTGTCACCTGAAGTGCCTTCAGCTCCTTAAAGAGGTTCGTAACCTCAGTGGGGAGACTCTGGACCAGCAGTCTGGAGCTGAGTGGGGAGGAGTGCTCTCGTCCTATGCTTTGAAAACCGCTTGGCTTCGTCTGCTGCTCAGTACACCCCCTGAATCCTGGGACGAGTGCAACCTTGTGGACCGGCTGGATGATCTTCTTCGCAGTCTGAGGGAGAGCCTACAGTCTCGGGCTCTCTGCCATTTACTCCTCGGAGGAGTTAATGGGTTTCTGCCAGACTCTGTCGTTCTGCCCAAACTTGTAAAGGAGACGGTACCCGCCAACCTTTGGGCAGAATTCAGTGACGTTACCCTCGATATGGTCTCTGCCCGACTGGCCTACTCCTGGAACCACCTCCCTCGCCTAATTCGCCTTGGGCGACCACAGAGGACCAGCCTTGGCAGAGGTGTCCGCTGCAAATATATTGATGCAGAGTAAAGGTCAACTATAAATGGTATTGCTGAACACAAACAGATGTTGGTCACTACATCTTAATTGTTTATGTTTTCAGTAACTGAAATATTTTTATGCATCCAACTTTTCAAAATTAAATTAACTTAAGTTGGGGATTTTTCCCCCCCAAAGGTAGCAGTCAAAGACAAGAATGTAAATAGTAGTACTAAGTAGGTACAGCAATACTTTTTATCAAATCAGTCTTTGTGCTGTATAAATCGGTAACTATAATTGTAGGACATACTTTAAAAAGCAAGGTCGTTCGAATTTCAGTTCATGTTGATTTTCTACTCATGCAAATTTATTTCTAGAGAATCTGATATGTTAAAACTTTCTGTTTAAAAGAACAGTAACTCTTTTATACATTTAGCTCACTCCAGGCTTAAGTTTGGAGATAAAACTTGGAGACTTGTGTTGACTCAGGGTGACCATGATGTCACGGTTCTAGGGTAGTGAGCAGTCAAAACAGCATAAACACAAGTTTTTCCACACCCACACAGTATTAGTAATGCCAGCCTAAACAGATGAACATCCTGTTTTGCAGGGAAGAACTGCAGTGCGACCACTGTAAAAATATCTTGTGCAGAGACATTTTGATCAAGCAATGTAAAATTGATAGCCTGATCATTGCAAAATGCCTTACAGACCCAAATATATCCTTTATTTTGAACAAATAAATGAGTAATGTTGTTTCATAACTGTAGCAATTTCAGTATTGCTTAATTGATTGCATTAAGCATTCCGTCAAAGAGTGAAATCATAATTGGTGCTCTAGTTCACCTCAGTCCATTACCTTAATTGGCCTTATAAGAATAAGGCACTGATGGCATGCCCTTTGCTTCATTTCATCTGACTTGTCTACAGGGACCCCAACATGCGTGCACATGATCTTCTCCCTCAGAGACATGCCACTACAGGCTGTCACTATGGAGACACGCTAACTCAGCCCAGGGTCATTTATTCATGCTGTAGCTTTAGTTTTAATGGCTGATTGCATTGCATTTACTTTCACAAAGGAAGCAGAGATCTATATTGATCTCTTGCAGGTACTGAGTGCCACAGGGTTAGTTTGTTAATCCCTTCCTGTTTATACCTCATCCATCAACCTGTTCTTGTTCATGGTCATGTATGTCAGACATATCTTAGTTTCATCAACTTCAGAGAGAAAAGATTGTGGTACCAAAGCAAAAGTCTTTGAGGCTTATTTTTGTCTGTTGCCTGAAAGCAGAACAGAAAATGAAATAAGGAAATGAAACAGGGCACAATCTGAAAGCAATGCTTAAATGTGGTCCAAAACCAGTGATATAAAATACAGAGTAACTAATGTTGAATGTATTTGTATATGAATGTATATGTCATTTAATATGTATATTTGGTACTGTATGTGAATGTAAGTTGATTGTAAAGCACATTGTACTTGATGTACATAATAGAGAAAAACAATCTGTGTATGTGTGTGTGTATATATATATATATATATATATATATAGTAGATATAATTTATACATGTATTTTAATACATGAATTGAAATAAATATCTATATTTTGGACTGCACAGTTTTGTTGAATATTTGCTTATTGTAACACTTGAAATTATTTTTGACAGAGACAATAGAATATGGAAACGGAACCAAAAGCCTGCACATGTCATGTCAGCAATTTATAATTTTATTTGCCATATATTTTTCTATAAACAGGTGGTGTGATTGTCTTCATTTAAAAGAAATATACATGCTTCAGGTAGCTACACAATATCGCTTCTAAAAAAAATTATAATAATCCATATTTAGGTGACCTACTTTTTCTCAGTGCAGTCTAAACATTTGTCACATGACACAGTTCAACTTGCTCTATTTAAATGTTTTATTTTTCATAATACTAAAAAAAAAAAATTCCCACTCAGACACAGTCACAGTAATTGTCTTCTGTATAGTCTTGTTTGTCGGTGTTTATTCTCAATTGAGTGTTATGTTTAGAGCAATGTGGCTCATTTTAAATTATAGTGTGGCATTACGCTGGTGCTCTCTAACATAAGGATATCATCTCATCCTTTCTAATCATTTAATTTATGCATTTGCTTACAGAATTTGATTAGTTGGCAAAGCAGATCACAGCTGTAGTCATGAACACGTGATTGGGTGCCACAAGAGGTCAGTATGTGTTTGGGGGACAAGTAATATGGGATAAAAATATCATAATTCTGCTTTTTAAACAATCTCACAGTATGCAAGGTTAAATGCTTTGTATTTTTATAGTGTCTGGCTCACTCTAATAATGATTTCAAATGTGACAGATGTCTTGGGTGTTGGTGAGCTTTATACATTCTCAATGAACCCAGTCATTTGGAACTTAGAGTGGATATATTGCACCTACATTTTTACCCAACATTTCTGTAATAATTTACCTCATATGCTTCATGTTCAACCTGAATGCTCAAATAACTTACAATAGAGGAATATTAGCAATTCATCACAGATCCAACAATATACCTGTGTCTGTGAAGCTCCAAAATAGACACACACACAAAGGCATCATAAAAGTTAATGCAACTATCTTCCAAGCTTTCTGAAGTCAAATGATAGCTGTGGAACAGACTGAAAATTACATCATGAATTAGTTATTTACTTGAAATCTTGCTTGCCGGCTGTGGTCACCATCCATTTGAATTTTACAGAAAAGAGTAGCTTGGACATTTTACTATACACACACAGCACTGTAACTCTTTTGTGGAAGTCATATGGGTCAAAAGACAAGACTATCAGGAAAATGCCAGAATTATCATATTTAGGTGAACTAGCAGAAAGATGCCTGATATGGCAGCAGAGGTCACTGTAAGTCTATGTTTGATTTTTATCAGACAAGCCTTTCAACAGGTTCTCAAGAACAGAACCAAATAAAACGCCTGAATTCACACAATCTCTCATACTAAGTATAGTTCAAATCTATTAACATATTTAATGACATATTGCTCTAGATTTACTGATATAAAAATTACACTTCAACTTCATTTGAAGTAGGCCTACTACTGGTGCACAATGTATATTTCTTAATATTAAGCCTAAAATGTGTTTTAATGTCACTTGATGAGGATTGTATGATCTTATACTTGCAATAGTTCCACTTTAGCACAATCAAATATACTTCAGTATATCTTTATTTGGACTTCAGCCCAATTAAAGTGCATTAAGTACAAAATTAGTTGTTCCAATTTAGCAGACTTTAAGTATACCAGTTTAGCATACCAAAATGTATATATACTAAATATACAAAAATTATATTTAGTACATAAAAATGTATTTGTAGTATACTTAGCATTAAATAAATGTATTTCAAATACATTATAGTCCATTTATTTTTCACTAGGGACTGTTTACAGTACACCTAGTGTTCCTTCCTCTTCTGTTTAAACATCTTACTTTTTTTCCTTGCCCATGTTACTTTTTGGCTTCTTTACTAGTTATTTTGTAAAAAAAAAAAAATAAAAATTTGCTCTAGATTTACTGATATAAAAATTACACTTCAACTTCATTTGAAGTAGGCCTACTACTGGTGCACAATGTATATTTCTTAATATTAAGCCTAAAATGTGTTTTAATGTCACTTGATGAGGATTGTATGATCTTATACTTGCAATAGTTCCACTTTAGCACAATCAAATATACTTCAGTATATCTTTATTTGGACTTCAGCCCAATTAAAGTGCATTAAGTACAAAATTAGTTGTTCCAATTTAGCAGACTTTAAGTATACCAGTTTAGCATACCAAAATGTATATATACTAAATATACAAAAATTATATTTAGTACATAAAAATGTATTTGTAGTATACTTAGCATTAAATAAATGTATTTCAAATACATTATAGTCCATTTATTTTTCACTAGGGACTGTTTACAGTACACCTAGTGTTCCTTCCTCTTCTATTTAAACATCTTACTTTTTTTCCTTGCCCATGTTACTTTTTGGCTTCTTTACTAGTTATTTTGTAAAAAAAAAAAAAAAAAAAAATCATTTATTCCTTGCACATTTATTTTTGTACAAAATGTAATGATTTTTTTTTTTAAAGAAGTCTCTTTTGCTCACAAAGGCTGCATTTATTTGATCATAAATGAGTAAAACCAGTAGCATTGTGAAATATTAGTACAATTTCAAAGAATTGTTTCTATTTGAATATATTTTTAAATGGTAATTTATTCCTGTGATGCAAAGCTGAATTTTCAGCATCATTACTTCAGTCTTCAGTGTCACATGATTCTTCAGAAATCATTCTAATATGCTGATTTGCTGCTCAACATTTCTTAAAAGAAATCTTATTATAACCAATGTTTAAAGCAGATGTCCTTAATTTTTTGGTGAAAAACACAATACATGTTTTTAAATTCAAGATTCTTTGGTAAATAGATTGCTCAAAAGCTCAAAATAGCATGTATTTGTAAAATAAATCTTTTGTTTCCTTACTGTATAAAGCTATTGATTTCTTTCAGGGAAAAAAACTCACTTTTGAACTGTAGTGTATGTTTTTCAGCCGCTGTAGTTCAGTCCAACACTCTGTGAAATTTTAGTCCCCATAACCTGACGTGCTCCATACATGCCTGGTGAGCGAGGCCTTTCAGCAACAGGTCATGTGCCCCTGCCGTTTCCAAGGAAACTTAAAGTTCCTTGTGATCTACAAACTCAGGTTACAATGCTGCACCACAAATGACCATCCTGTCATATACAGATAACACAACTCACAGGCTCTCGAAACACAAGCACGTTTTAAAGACGGCAGCACGTCGGCGTACCTCAGTCACAGAGCAGCAGCAGGTAGCCACACAGACCCCGGCTCTTGTAAACTCCCCATGTAACATGCTGCTTTCACCTGCCCGTCTCTCCTCAGCCTCTCCACTCGTTCCGCTGTGAAGGGAACAACAAGTGGTTGCAGCCAGCGAGGTGCTGTAAAAATAGGCTGGAGGAGGCGGGGAGGGATGCACATAACAAATTTGATATCCATCAGTGCTTCTGCAAACCTGGATGAGTCACTGGTCTCTGAAAGAAACACAGGGCAGGAGGGGGAAGGAGGGGAGGAGGGCTCTGCTCTCTCCAGGGAGAGGAGAGGAGAGCTGGCTGTCTTGCGTGTCATTCATGAGGACTAGGCAGGAAAGAGAGGGAGATTAGGAGTGTCTGGGTGGGTGGGATTGAAGATGAAGAGGAGATAGATAGAGAGATAGACTGAGGGAGAGGGGGTTTGTTTGTTTTGTATTTGGGTCATCATCACTCTTGAAGTAAGGATGGATGGAGGAACCAAGTCCACAGAGACCTGAATTCATTACTCGATTCACATCTACAGATTGTCTCTCTCTCTCTTTCGCTCTTTCTCCCTCTTTTGTTGAGTAAACCTGGATCCAGAGAGTGGCATGTTGCTCTGGATGGGAAGAGAGACAGTGGGGCGAGAGTAAGAGGAGGATGGCGTACACACAGGTGAGTCCCATCACGCACACTCTTTCCCATCCGGATCTTTCTGGAGTACTCTTTTCATCTTCATATTTGTCTTCTTTCTGACATTTGTTCATAATCTGATTCTGAATCTTTCATCTCATGATTGTTTCTGGTCAAGGCCTTAAACCGTTTCAGTTGTATATGTATTATTTGTGTGCATTTATTCACTTTAATGTCTTATTATTTATGAAATATAAGGATTTGATGATTTCATATTCAAACTACATCTGTGGAAACTGTTTTATGTGTGTTAAAAACTAAATGGCCATTGATTTCTGTGGTGTTCAGGATATTGTATAGATTCACAGAGTCGTTTTAGCAGAATCAATGAATCTCTTCAAGTAACGAATCTCATTTAAGGCTAATGAGTAAATCCATTACTAATATTTTCGATCATAACAGACATACAGACAGACTCGGTGACTTTTTTTTTTTTTTTTTGTCTGAAGTGTGAACGCAGTTTGTTTTTGATGTTTAAGCTCTGTGGTTGTGTATTTGTGTGTCTGTATGCTGTGTTGTGATTCATGGTATGGGAATAGCAGTTGCTGGAACTGGCCGTGTGGACCTAGGGACAGTCGCCCCCCTTCATCTCAGTTTCCCTAATGAGTCATCTGTGCCTGAGCCAGCGGCAGCAAGGTGCGGGCTGGGAGCGCCAGGAGCTCCTATCTCTGTTGCCATGGTTACAGCCACAGCTAATTGCTTGGACAACATTGGGGCACTGATGAGGAGCAAGAGAGCTGGACTGAGATTGAGAGCAGGAACAGGGGTGGGGAACTGGAGAGAAATCAACCTGTAGATATTCACAAGTGTTGAGAGGAAGGGGTAAATAACTGGATGGTTGGGGGATGAGTGGATAAGCAATCAGATGTGTTGATCTTATAAAATTTTGGACCCTGTCCCTTATAGTCTGACCAGTGGTGGTGGCATTAACATTACAACTATTTTATTTCTTTATTTACAGATCAGTTAGCATGTGACTTAGCAACATATATTACTGTTCAAAGGTTAGGGGTCGATTAAATGTTTAATGTTTTTGAAAGAAGTCTCTTATGCTCACCAAGGCTGCATTTATTTCAGAAAAATGAATACAGTAAAATTACAATTTCACATAACTTTTATAACTGAATATATTTAAAAATGTAGTTTATTCCTGTGATGACAAAGCAGTTGTACTGATTAATATTATTGTGTAAACTGTAATACTTTTTTCAGGATTCTTTGATGAATAGAAAGTTGAAAGTAACAGCACTGATTTAAAATATAAATCTTTTATTACTATATAAAAGAAGATATAAAATAATACAAAGTTTTAAAATAGTCTTTACTGTCACTTTTGATTAATTTAAAGGGGTCATATAATGCGATTAAAATTTTTCCCTTCTCTTCGGGGTGTTACAAGCTCTTGGTGCATAAAGAAGATCTGTAAAGCTGCAAAGACTAAAGTCTCAAATCCAAAGAGATATTCTTTATAAAAGTTAAGAGTCAACCACGCCTACCTAAAACGCCTCATTCTAACACGCCCCCACATACCTACGTCACTATCTGGGAATATTTGCATAACGCCACCCAAATGTTCACGCAAAGAAAGAAGGCGTAACTTTTATTCTCGCTGTAGTATTGTTGTTGCCGCCGCCGCCATGTTGTGAAGGCACTGTGTGTTTCGTTGTGAAAGCAAAACTACTTTGTTTGGCCTTCCAAAAGAGGACGATATTGCTTCGTCATGCCTGGAACTTTGCGCTGTGGATCGCCGGATCGGCTTTCACCGTGGACGAAGCGGAGTCCAGCCCGCGGTCGTCACATGTGGTTGCCGCAGGCATCACAATATGGTGAGGGGCGTAACATTTCTGTCACACGCTTGAGGAATTTGGCCAATCACAACGCACTGGATAGCTGGCCAATCACAGCACACCTCGGTTTTTCAGACCGATGAGCTTTGTAAAAATCAACGCGTTTCAGAAAGGCGGGGCATAGAGGAGAAACATTAATGTACAAAAATGTGGAAAATAATGTGTTTTTTTTAACCTTAAACCACATAAACACATTTCATTACACCAAATACACCAAATAATGTTCTTTTTAGCAGCATCATATGACCCCTTTAATGCATCCTTGCTGGAAAAAAAGTATTAATTTCTTTTAAAAAAGAAAAGATTGTACTGACCCCCAAACAACTATATTGTATGTCTTAGAAGACATGAGCAAGAGAAAAAACGTTTAATATAATTATTTTTAAAATAAAATTATGCAAAAGATTTCTAACAGGTTTCATTGAAGTGAATTATTAAAATGTTGTATTTTTATACGAATACAAAAAAGTGAAAGTTCAGTAAAGACACCAGTTCACTCACTAAACATTTTTTTCTCTTTCCTGTGCGTGACCTCGACCCTCTCCCGCACTCCACCTTTGAAAAAGGGCAGTTGGAACCCATCAATGAGGTATGTACAGAAAATGTATTAATTCAATCTCCTATTTTATCGTATCTGTTCATTAATGCTGATTTAGGTGGGAAAAGATTGTGTTTACAAAATCAGAGTTGTATCTTGACCTTTTCCTTCCATCTTTTGGGCTGAATTTTTCTTTTTTTAACCATCAGCATCCTGTCTCAAGTCATTCATTATTCAACCAACTATGTACACATTCAGCCTCAGCAGAAGTGAGAGTGACTTGGCTTTTTGGAGCGAGTAATCTTCGTGATTTTGTTGTGTTCTTCTGTCTCTTTGGAGTCAGTCAGTCTAAATCAAAGAGAAGCAAGTTGTGTTGTAAAAAGACTAATATGTCTTTCATGAAGGACCTCTATCCAAACATCTGGCCTCAGTTCTGGTCTACCTAATAACGGTCACACTGAGTGACTGAAGGATGTTTGTCCCGCCCAACTTCCTGTTTTATTTGAAAACATATCACCATGGGGAAGAAAATTGTGTTTACATTACCGTTCAAATTTTTTTTTGCAAATGTTTTTGAAAGAAGTCACTTATGCTCACAAAGGCTGCATTTATTTGATCAAAAATACATTAAAACATTAATGTTGTGAAATATTAGTACTATTTTAATATATTCTGTGATGGCAAAGCTGAATTTTCACAATCATTCCTCCAGTCTTCAGTGTCACAAATCATTCTAATGTACTTACTTAATTCTAATATTTATCAATGCTGAAAAAAACTGCTTAATATTTTTGTTTAAACTGTGAGGCATTTTTTCAGGATTCTTTGCTGAATAGCAAGTTCAAATGAACAGCATTATTTTTGAAATAGGAATCTTTTCTGACATTATAGATGTATTTATTGCTGTGTACAACTTTTGATCAGTATGGAACGATATTCCGGACAATTTTCAAATAGAATAGCAAATTGTATTTTCAATTGCGTTTTCAATATGTGGACGCATAAATTGTGACATAATCCAAATGCAATTGCAAATCCTGCATTAGCGTTTGCATTTTCGCTTTCGCGAACGCACAGTGACTGCCAAATTTCAAATGAAAAAGCAAAGTCCATTTGCAGCTGTATTTCCCATGTCTTAGGAGTTACGAGCCTGTCATATTTAAATAGCAATATTAATTACCACGTCTGCTTTTTCACTCTCGCTGCGTCGCGCATGTAACCTGCCAAAACTCAAATGGAATCGCAATTAGGGATGGGCGTATCGATCCAAAGTAGCGATATATCGATACTGACGCGAGTATCGAAAGTATCGATACTCAAACAAAAAATATCGATACTAAGGTGTGTTTTATTTACTAGTGATTTTGTCAATTTAACAAAAATATAATGCGTACAATATGCATCGAATTGGACGAATAACCTTTGTTCGCAAGTAATTGTGTAGGATAGAACTATTTTCCTGCTCATCTGAACACACGCAAATGTTGCAAGACAGAACCAATCCATCACAGAGAGCGTTCACTCACTGCTGACAGTGCATTCAAACAGGGCTGAATTTCCCAAAATATCATAAGAAAGCATTAAAGCTTTTGGGAACGGCAGCCCTGAACAATGCTTATCAGAGGACAGAAGGACAGAGTTATTTCACAATAAACAAACTGAAATTGTAGCCTACATAGTTTGTGCAATTACAGTTATTTAAATTGAACGTTGAAATATATAAGGCATATTGAATGTTAAAATGCATTTTAAACAAAGTTAAGTGCTTATTATTACCCATTTTACTCTTAGTAATTTAATAATTTAATACATTTCATCATTTAAAAGTTTAGTGCAGAAGTATCGAATCGGTATCGATATCGACGATACTGCCTTGAAAAATATCGGTATCGTATCGAAAACAAAATAAGTGGTATCGCCCATCCCTAATCGCAATTCCTTTTGCATTTGAATTTCTTCATTTGAAATTTGGCAGTCACTGTGCGTTCGCGAAAGCGAAAATGCAAACGCTAATGCAGGATTTGCAATTGCATTTGGATTATGTCACAATTTATGCGTCCACATATTGAAAACGCAATTGAAAATACAATTTGCTATTCTATTTGAAAATTGTCCGGAATATCGTTCCATAGATCAGTTTAATGCATCCATGCTGAATACAAGTATTATTTTCCTTAAAAAATGAATTTGGTGGTGTGTATATCTAATTAAATCACTCGATTTTTGGTGGATTAGCACTGACTCGTTCAGTTTACTTCAAAGTCCCACTAGAATAGTCTCACTAAAGATGTAAGAATCTCTCTGGGGCTCGTGCTACATTTAGACTTTTTGGCTTCAAGCTGCAGTTGACCAGAGAATTACAAAAAAGTCCCTTAAGCACAGATCATACATTACCATTTTTATCATCATAATATGTATAGTCTGCATCCGGTGCAGGTCAGTCAGTCGCTGTTTACTGGAGAGTCTCTGTGTCCCTTTGTGATCTTGTTCTCAGGGTCTTCTGTCCAGACTGTCTGACTTCCTGTTGTGTCGCTGGTCCTGCCGCTCCTGTTGGCAGTGGTGCTGGGAGTGCAGCTGCTGTCAGCCCACTGATGAGGAGGTGGAGATTCTGGGGCCTTTTCCAGCTCAAACTCCATCATGGCTGTGAGTACACACCCGTACAACCCTCATACAACCCACAAACAATGCTCACACTTCCCAAATAACCCAGAACAATTCATCATTCATCTCATCTGTCTACTCTCTCATCATAACAGTCAGGCTCAAATTGAGACAGACTGAGATTGAATACACAGTGTTACTGAACAAATCTCAAGACAATCCCAAAGGTATCATTTGTCAAAGGCTCGTTGTTGATGATGGATGGTGTGTTCTGGTTATGTTTGGAATGGAATACTAGCCTCCTGCTTATTGAATAATTCACAGTATGAACTGCATATCTACCTACTATGTTTTATTACTATGTTATTATACTATACAACATACCATACACAGGTTTAGGGTTGGTAATATTTTAAGCCTCTTGTGCTCACTGCATTTAATTGATTGAAAATGCAGTATAGTGTAAAATATTACAGTTTAACATTGTAATTTATTTAAAAATGTAACCTATTCCTGTGATGGCAAATCATCAGTGTCACATGCTTGTAGAAACCATGATACATTATTTTCAGAAGTCTTTGATAAAAAGTTCAAAAGAAGCATCATTCGAAATATAAATATTTTGTAACACTAAATATATTTACTATCACTTTTGATCAATTTAATGCGTTGAGTACATTTGTTTTGCATTTTCATTCACTTTTGTGTAAAAAAAAACTGTTGAAATTCGAATTAAATAATCAATTAAGAATGTGAATATTCAGTATCAGTATGCGTGTAGTAGTATTCTAGAATGAAATGCCATAGTATGCCAACAGTGGAATATTACACTACGGTCACATTGACATTCCATGTTTAATTCAGCATGTGGTATCCAGCTATTATCTCAAAAATTAAAATGGTTGTTTTGTATTTTCAATCCAAGTATACAGATATCATAGCTTTGGAATTATGATCAGTTAATGAATTAATAAAGATCTCAGCTGATATCCTTTATTTAAAAACAAGTGCAGTGGGAATAATAGGTTAGCATGAATTTGTAAGTAAAATGTGGCGTAAAGACTTCTCAAGCGTCTGTAATCATACTGTATACATTCATGCAAACACATAATGTTTCGTAAACATACAGCTCAAATAACCTGTATGTTAATAATAATTCTGATGCAGCTGGTTGTTTGTGAAGATGCTAACATAGCCTGGTACTTGCAAAGCCAAGGGGCATATAATTGCATTTAAATGTAATACTGAAGTTCGCTGATGACACCGCAGTGATAGGATGGATCACTTGCGGGAATGAAGGCCTACAAACCGACAGGACCCATACTAGGAATTAGTGCTCTGCATTTAACCCATCCTAAGTGCATACACAGCAGTGAGCACACACACACCGTGAACACACAATTATATGCCCCTTGGGTGAACACACACCCAGGCAGTGGGCAGCCATTTTTTGCTGCGGCGCCCGGGGAGCAGTTGGGGGTTCGGTGCCTTGCTCAAGTGCCTTGCTCAAGGGCACCTCAGTCGTGGTATTGAAGGTGGAAGAGAAAGCTGTACATTCACTCCACCCACCTACAATCCCTGCCGGTACGAGACTCGAACCTTTGGGTTACGAGTCCAACTCTCTAACCATTAGGCCACGACTTCCCCATGTCTTGTGACATGGTGTGAGGACAATAACCTCACCCTCAATACGGACAATACAAAGGAGATGATAGTGGACTTAAGGAAAAAGAGGAAAACTCACCAGCCACCATTTATCCGAGAGCTTTAAGTGGGGTGGGTGAGCAGCTTTAAATACCTGGGGTCCACATCAGCGAGGACCTCACCTGGACACTCAACCCCACCCAGCTGGTTAAGAAGGCACAACAGCGGCTGTACTTCCTGAGGAGGCTGAGGAGCAGGACTTCCAAATTAAGGAACTCCTTCTTCCCCTCAGCTATTAGACTCTTAAACAGGTAGCTAGCTAGTGACCTTATCTATCTCAGAGAACAGTCGGTCCAAATTGTTTCATCTCATTTGAACATTTGTAATGTTATTGCTGTTATTACTACCATTTTATATTTGTTAATATTACTCATGTAGCCTCATCTCAATTTGTACATCTGTTACTGTTACTGCTGCTATTGTTATCATGTAGTTGCACTCAATTTGCACGTGTTACTGCACTATTGTTTTTTGCACATAAGTTAATACTGTACATTCGCATATATAGATACCATATACATGGTCTATATTTCTATTTTCACATTCTATATTTCTACTCTATACACGCATATTTCTACCTATACACGCATATATAGATACACCATAGTCTATATTTCTATTTTTCATAGTCTATATTCCTACTACTGCAGCATAGTTTTTATTATTATGTTTCTTACATTGTATGTATGTATATGTGTATAGTTTGTGTATGTGTGTGTATAGTTTTGCACTGTCTTGGCATTCATTGTGGACAGCAAAGTAAGAATTTCATTGATCAGGGAAACTTGTTTTCCTCACTGGGCATATGACAATAAACGCTTTGAATCCTTATATGATCATTGCATCCAGTGACTGAATTCTTTTTCTGAATGCAACATGAATGATTCATTAAAATTACAAACACACTGCAAAATTGTATTGACACAATCATTTGCTTTTTAAAAGTTTGAAACATATTTATTTACTTCTGTGGGGTAATTTACTACAGCACATCAATGGACTGCAAATAACATGGCTTGAAGAATTACATTTTCTGTATTTTAGTATGTTCAGTATATTATATTAGGTGTTCATAATGTGAATTAAAGTGCACAGTAATGAATTAGTTTGTAATATTTCTTTAGGCAAGTTGAGTCTAAAGTTTTGACTTAATCGCTATGATTATATTAATCAAAGTTGTTTATAAATGTCATTTAAGAACACAAAACACTCACATTTTCCTTTAATTGATGATGACTCAATGATTTTCACCTGTGATATGTGTAAGTAAGTTAACAAGTCCAGGCAACGATTATGCTTGATGCTAGAGAGGTGGAACCAAGCTTATCTAACTACTATACATAAAGGAAACAATCAAGGATCAGCTTTAAGGATCTGAAGGCTTTTGACTATGGGGCTGAGGCACATTTGTTTTGGATTGGTGGCTATTCTTGCACTTTGCTTGTCTGAAGCACAATGGCAAAGAAGATCAACACCTAATCAGTCCTCAGTTCCTAAACGGTTTGAAAACGGGATCCCTCAGATTCCCCAGAGATTTGATCCCAGTAGTCCTGTATTTGCACGCCAAAGATTTTCTGCTCCTTTTCCTGTCCAGACACCAGCCAGGAGTGACATTGGAAAGCCTTCTCAAGATCTTTTGGGTGTTCAGACAAAAGAGCTGCTGCTGGGTCCAGTGCAAAAACTGATGTGGAGTTTTCCAAGCCTACCAGAAGAACCACAGCAGCCAGATGTTCCTTTTGATTTGCGCTATCCTGTCCCTGCCAACAGTGTAGCGGCTCGGTGTGCTGAAAACTCCGGATATGTGGAGGTGATGCAAGACTTCTTTGGGAATGGGAAGCCACTGAGGTCATCTGGTTTTACACTGGGAGGCTGTACTGCAG
The DNA here is from genome assembly GCF_001515645.1 of Sinocyclocheilus grahami. NCBI lineage: Eukaryota > Metazoa > Chordata > Actinopteri > Cypriniformes > Cyprinidae > Sinocyclocheilus > Sinocyclocheilus grahami. The sequence goes on from NW_015505228.1 coordinate 2,083,857, forward strand.
CTGGAGGAGACACTTCTGCTCAAGTGCTCATCTTTGAGTCAGAACTGCATGGATGTGGTAGTACACTAAAGGTGAGGATTCACCTTTTTCCTTTCATATAACCATTTATGGTTGTGAATGGTTTCTCTAACCAACATGCTTCTGTTCCTTTTAGGTGACTGAAGATGAGCTTGTCTATATGTTCAAACTTGTGTATGCCCCACAAGCGGTTTCATATGGTGTTCCTATTGTTAGGAGCAGCAGTGTGGTGGTTGGCATCGAGTGTCACTATTCAAGGTGAGGGCAGAATTCAAGGTTACTGGATGTACTAAACTCCCATATAATGATTGTCTATCTAACTCCTCTGCAGAAAGCATAATGTGAGTAGCGATGCCTTAATGCCCACTTGGATCCCATATGCCACTTCTGAAGTTGCAGAGGAGATCTTTGTTTTCTCCCTCAGGCTCATGACTGGTTGGTATAACATTGTTTCATAACACCAGTGTTTGTGAACTTGTGCTAAAACATCTTTGCAGATGACTGGCGATTCGAGAGACCTTCAAACCAGTACTTCCTGGGTGATATCATAAACTTTGAGGCGTCTGTGCAGTCATACAGCCATGTTCCCATCCGTGTATTTGTGGACGGCTGTGTGGCTACAACAGTCCCTGATGTTGCGTCTGTCCCCAGATACTCCTTTATCGAGAACAATGGGTAAGTGGTGCACCTCATGAATCCCACTCTCTGCAAGTACTGCAAGAGGTCTAACTGGGTTCCTTTCCCAGGTGCCTGGTTGATGCCAAGCTCACAGGCTCCAGGTCTCGCTTTATGCCCCGAAGTCAAGGTGATAAGCTGCAGTTTCAGCTGGAGGCATTCAGGTTCCATCAAGCAGACAGTGGACTGGTGTGACAAGCTTTGCAACATTGTAAAATATGCTACCATGGTCTAAAAAAAACAACAACTGTCTTTTGCAGGTCTACATCACATGCATATTGAAAGTGGCTGCAGCAACCACTCCAATAAGTCCTGAACAGAAAGCTTGTTCGTTCTCTGCTAATGGGTATGTTTCTAATAAAATGAGTATAGTTTACTTGGGGATTGGCTTAACTTGAGGGTTTGTTTTGTCAGGTGGGTGTCCGCAGATGATTCTCACCAGGTGTGTGGCTGCTGTGACACCACCTGTAGTACCAGGAGTGGAAGTGATCAGATTCTTAAAGGTTTGGATCTATTTCATTAATTCTTTTCTCTCCATGCACTGCTTTTCTCACTGCTTGTTTGTTTCTCAGATCTGCGG
>NW_015505228.1:2088803-2094589 GCF_001515645.1 Sinocyclocheilus grahami
CTTATTTTTAGAAACATTTGGACTTGACCTGGAGTCTCAAATGAGTCTGGAATGTACGAACTCAACGCTGTTCTATGTGTCAAAAAATCCTGGAAAAAAATGTATCATCACGGTGCCCAGAAAAAAAATATGAACTGTTTTTAACATTGATAATAATAGGAAATTATTCTTCTTGAGCACCAAATCAGAATATTAGAATGATTTCTGAAGGATCATGTGACACTGAAGACTGGCGTAATAATGACAATTCAGCTTTGCTGTCACAGGAATAAATAAATAAATTAAATATATTAAAATAGTAAATTGTTGTAATATTTCACGATATGTTTTTACTGTATTTCTGGTCAAATAAATGCAGCCTTGGCGAGCATAAGAGTCTTCGTTTAAAAAAATTTACACCCAAAATGTTTGAACAAATAATGTAAATGGTAACATATGTTGACATTTTCAACAGGGAATGTGTCAGTACTACTATTAAGATTTAACAAACTCATATTTTCCAGTGTCAATGAATGTAATGACGAGAAAGGCACAAATTCTCACACCGTGGCTGAGAACCACGCTTCACCTACTCAAACTGACACCACTACAAACTGCAGGCCGCCCTCCTCAGAAACGTCTCGATCCACCTTCACCCTGGCAGGCCAGCTCTCCAGTGAGTCCAGACTCAACTCTCAATTTATACAGAATAGAATGACTGCTTGAATTTCGCCGAATGGCTCTCCCATTTTGCAGGTCTGAACGCCCGACGGCCAAGCTCCCCCATGGTGGATGTAAAGCCGATTGAATTTTGGGCCATGGGACCCCGGAAGGAAGTGGTGCAGCCCCTGCGCAAGCCCCCAACACCGCCAGATGACTACTTCCGCAAACTGGAGCCCCATCTGTATTCTCTAGACTCCTGCAGCGATGATGTTGACTCTCTGACGGATGAGGAGATCCTGGGGCGCTACCAACTGGGCATGCTGCACTTCAGCACACAGTACGATCTCATCAACGCTCACCTCACCGTGCGAGTCATCGAGGCCCGGGACCTGCCCCCTCCTGTAACATGCGATGGTGCTCGCCAAGACATGGCCCACTCCAACCCCTACGTGAAGATGAGCCTACTGCCCGACCACAAGAACTCCAGGCAGACCGGCGTTAAACGCAAGACCCAGAACCCGGTTTTTGAAGAGCGTTTCACTTTTGAGGTCCCCTTCCTGGAGGCACAGAGACGCACCCTACTGCTCTCCGTGGTCGACTTTGACAAGTTTTCACGGCACTGCGTCATCGGGAAAGTGTCTCTTCCTCTTAATGAGGTTGATCTAGTGAAGGGAGGACACTGGTGGAAGGCCCTGGTGCCCAGCTCTCAGGTAATACCACTTGCCTGAGTCACATTGTTTATTTTTCAGTCATTTTAGGTGTGGCGCTTGCACAATAACTGAGAAGTTAGGTCACACAGAATTAAATTAAGCAATTTAGTAAAATGTGAAATCATTGTAGCCATACTTCAGAATGTCCTGCCTTATAAGTATGCACACCATAGTACTCCTAAATATTTCTTGCCCCAGCTCTGTGTTTAGGATGTGTTTATTTGATCACAAATACAGTAAAAACAGTAATATTGTGAAATATTATTACAATTTAAAATGACTGTTTTCTTTTTATATATATTTTAAAATGTAATTTGTGACCCTAGACCACAAAACCAGTCTTAAGTCGCTGGGCTATATTTGTAGCAATAGCCAACAATACATTGTATGGGTCAAAATTATCGATTTTTTAAATGCCAGAAATCATTAGGATATTAAGTAAAGATCATGTTAAATGAAGATATTTTGTAATATGCATTGCTAAGAACTTCATTTGGGCAACTTTAAAGGCGATTTTCTCAATATATTTAGATTTTGTTTCAGATTATATTCAGATTCCAGATTTTCAAATAGTTGTATCTCGGCCAAATATTGTCCTATCCTAACAAACCATACATCAATGGAAAGCTTATTTATCCAGCTTTCAGATGATGTATAAATCTCAATTTCAAAAAATGTACCCTTATGACTGGGTTTGTGGACCAGGGTCACATTTATTCCTGTTGTGCAAAGCTGAATTTTCAGCATCCTTACTCCAGTCTTCAGTGTCACATGATCCTTCAGAAATCATTCTAGAATGATGATTTGCTGCTCAAGAAACATTTCTTATTAGTATCAATGTTGAAAAGAGTTGCTTAATATTTTTGTAATAAATTGAATGATTTTTTTCAGGATTCTCTGATGACTAGAAAGTTCAAAAGAAGAGCATTTATTAGAAATATAAATGTTTTGTAACATTATGAAAGTGTTTACTGACACTTTTAATTTAATCATTGCTAAATAAAAGCACTCAATTCATAGAGAAAAAAATTAATGTACCCAAACATTTCAATGGTAGTGTATTTGTGTCTGTTCCAAATTATATTATTAATATTAGGAAACTATTAGACGAACCCAGATACTTTTTCATGTAGAAAGGTTTTCATTGTTGAGCTTTAATTGCAGTCTTTGACACTTAAAAAGATGCACAACGCATTAATTTGCTGACATCATTATCAAGACTTGATTGATTTCTCAGTGTGATGTTTTTCAGAATGAGGTTGAGCTTGGTGAGCTTCTTCTGTCCTTAAACTACCTGCCCAGTGCTGGTAGGTTAAATGTGGACATCATCCGAGCAAAGCAGCTGCTTCAGACGGACATGTGCCAAGGCTCGGGTAAATATATTTAGTGTGTTTTGCTCACTCCACTCTCTACAATTTCAGAGCACTTGTAGCAGAGCTTCAGTGACTACAGAAATCTATGTAAGTATTGTCTAAGTATAGTGATGGAATAACTTGCTTTGTCTCTGAAACAACTTTCCTTTTATGCGAATATCACTTTGGCCATGTGATAAATTTAACCAATAGTCAAATAGCTATTTAATCTTTGTTTTAGCAAATTCGCTATTGGTCTTGCTCCATTTTGGTATGTAATGTACACTTTCATGATCTAATCAGAAAGCAATTAATGTTAACTTCAACCCAGTTGTTTCTTCTCTGTATCCAGATCCTTTTGTTAAGGTGCAGTTGGTGACAGGCCTTAAGTTGATGAAGACTAAGAAGACGTCCTGTATGAGGGGCACCATTGACCCCTGCTACAACGAGTCCTTTAGCTTCCGTGTACCTCAAGAGGAACTGTGTGAAGTCAGTCTTGTGTTCACAGGTATTGTTTTGAAATTATTAAGCAGCACAAGTCTTTTCAACATCGATAATAATAAGAAATGTTTTGAGCGTATTAGAAGGATTTCCCCTAACCCCTAACTTTTGAAAGCTATTTTTCCAATGACACTAAATTAATCCATTAATCCAAATTCACAGCCTATTCATAACAGTTGAAATTGTCTTGTTGGATACCTAATGCAGTAAAGGTGAAAAGCCAGATCTCCAGGGTAGAACATGCCAATTTTAACCAGGTGACATGTAGCAATTCCTCACAATTAGTGTAATCTAGCTTGTGACCCAGGGCACCTCATTAAGATTCATTTAAATTCCAATAGGATTTATTCAATTACAGATGCTGCCAGTCAGAAGCTGACCCGGACAGTTGCTCATGCAGAGATTTTATGCACTGGTACACACTGACATTTAATATTTGCACTCGCCATGCACCGTGATTGCACAGAGCTGATGGTGGCCTGCACTCATAACCTGCCATTTGAGACAGTATAGAGCAGTAAGCCCAGCCCAACGAGTAGTTTATGCTGGTTTACTCAGGTTTAATCAGTGCTAAGTCAACAGTGATGTTTACAAACAGGTATATCTCACGCTAAAGGGTGAGTGCAGCCTCCTGTACCCCATCTAGGCTGGTCAGCATGTGTCTCTCCCCAGTCGTACCATCCAGGGCTGCCTGCCCACCGCTTCTCTCTGATGTTTCAGACTACAAAGCCCTGCAGTCAAACACTGCCTGCAATCCCACCCCTGCTTGGCCTCTGTCTCTCACTCCTGGTCTGTTTGATGAGACTCTCTCTCTCTCTATGTATCCCTTGCTCTTCTTTAGCACATTCTTTTTTATCAGTTATTTTACTTTTATTTCTTTGCAATTCCTAGTGTCATTTTTCACAAGTATCACTAACTGAAGGATCCCACTAACAGAGCAGTTAATGGGAATTTAATGGTGGTGTTCTGTCCATATGCTATCCATAAGCAGTGAGTGGAAACAGATCTTCTGGCTCTGTTCAACATGAATCCCATCAGGCAACTATGCACATTGGAAGGGGTCAAATTTGTGCCCAGTACCCATAATCATAGGTGGAGTGCTTTAACTAGTGGTCTGCGACTTTTGAACCGTTTTATTTATTTTATAATGTGTTTACACAGACTTTTTATTAAAGTACCTAAGCAGCATAAATGTATTTGCATGAGTATACTGCATATAATACAAACATTCATTACTAAGGTAATGAGATTTTAGTTTAGTTACCTTTCTAATAATAGAAAACCAGCTCTCCAGTGAGTCCAGACTCAACTCTCAATTTATACAGAATAGAATGACTGCTTGAATTTCGCCGAATGGCTCTCCCATTTTGCAGGTCTGAACGCCCGACGGCCAAGCTCCCCCATGGTGGATGTAAAGCCGATTGAATTTGGGACCCCGGGACCCCGGAAGGAAGTGGTGCAGCCCCTGCGCAAGCCCCCAACACCGCCAGATGACTACTTCCGCAAACCATCTGTATTTCTGTATTCTCTAGACTCCTGCAGCGATGATGTTGACTCTCTGACGGATGAGGAGATCCTGGGGCGCTACCAACTGGGCATGCTGCACTTCAGCACACAGTACGATCTCATCAACGCTCACCTCACCGTGCGAGTCATCGAGGCCCGGGACCTGCCCCCTCCTGTAACATGCGATGGTGCTCGCCAAGACATGGCCCACTCCAACCCCTACGTGAAGATGAGCCTACTGCCCGACCACAAGAACTCCAGGCAGACCGGCGTTAAACGCAAGACCCAGAACCCGGTTTTTGAAGAGCGTTTCACTTTTGAGGTCCCCTTCCTGGAGGCACAGAGACGCACCCTACTGCTCTCCGTGGTCGACTTTGACAAGTTTTCACGGCACTGCGTCATCGGGAAAGTGTCTCTTCCTCTTAGTGAGGTTGATCTAGTGAAGGGAGGACACTGGTGGAAGGCCCTGGTGCCCAGCTCTCAGGTAATACCACTTGCCTGAGTCACATTATTTATTTTTCAGTCATTTTAGGTGTGGCGCTTGCACAATAACTGAGAAGTTAGGTCACACAGAATTAAATTAAGCAATTTAGTAAAATGTGAAATCATTGTAGCCATACTTCAGAATGTCCTGCCTTATAAGTATGCACACCATAGTACTCCTAAATATTTCTTGCCCCAGCTCTGTGTTTAGGATGTGTTTATTTGATCACAAATACAGTAAAAACAGTAATATTGTGAAATATTATTACAATTTAAAATGATTGTTTTCTTTTTATATATATTTTAAAATGTAATTTGTGACCCTAGACCACAAAACCAGTCTTAAGTCGCTGGGCTATATTTGTAGCAATAGCCAACAATACATTGTATGGGTCAAAATTATCGATTTTTTAAATGCCAGAAATCATTAGGATATTAAGTAAAGATCATGTTAAATGAAGATATTTTGTAATATGCATTGCTAAGAACTTCATTTGGGCAACTTTAAAGGCGATTTTCTCAATATATTTAGATTTTTTTTTGCACCCTCAGATTCCAGATTTTCAAATAGTTGTATCTCGGCCAAGTACTG
>NW_015505228.1:2097579-2127868 GCF_001515645.1 Sinocyclocheilus grahami
CCAGCTCTCCAGTGAGTCCAGACTCAACTCTCAATTTATACAGAATAGAATGACTGCTTGAATTTCGCCGAATGGCTCTCCCATTTTGCAGGTCTGAACGCCCGACGGCCAAGCTCCCCCATGGTGGATGTAAAGCCGATTGAATTTTGGGCCATGGGACCCCGGAAGGAAGTGGTGCAGCCCCTGCGCAAGCCCCCAACACCGCCAGATGACTACTTCCGCAAACTGGAGCCCCATCTGTATTCTCTAGACTCCTGCAGCGATGATGTTGACTCTCTGACGGATGAGGAGATCCTGGGGCGCTACCAACTGGGCATGCTGCACTTCAGCACACAGTACGATCTCATCAACGCTCACCTCACCGTGCGAGTCATCGAGGCCCGGGACCTGCCCCCTCCTGTAACATGCGATGGTGCTCGCCAAGACATGGCCCACTCCAACCCCTACGTGAAGATGAGCCTACTGCCCGACCACAAGAACTCCAGGCAGACCGGCGTTAAACGCAAGACCCAGAACCCGGTTTTTGAAGAGCGTTTCACTTTTGAGGTCCCCTTCCTGGAGGCACAGAGACGCACCCTACTGCTCTCCGTGGTCGACTTTGACAAGTTTTCACGGCACTGCGTCATCGGGAAAGTGTCTCTTCCTCTTAATGAGGTTGATCTAGTGAAGGGAGGACACTGGTGGAAGGCCCTGGTGCCCAGCTCTCAGGTAATACCACTTGCCTGAGTCACATTGTTTATTTTTCAGTCATTTTAGGTGTGGCGCTTGCACAATAACTGAGAAGTTAGGTCACACAGAATTAAATTAAGCAATTTAGTAAAATGTGAAATCATTGTAGCCATACTTCAGAATGTCCTGCCTTATAAGTATGCACACCATAGTACTCCTAAATATTTCTTGCCCCAGCTCTGTGTTTAGGATGTGTTTATTTGATCACAAATACAGTAAAAACAGTAATATTGTGAAATATTATTACAATTTAAAATGACTGTTTTCTTTTTATATATATTTTAAAATGTAATTTGTGACCCTAGACCACAAAACCAGTCTTAAGTCGCTGGGCTATATTTGTAGCAATAGCCAACAATACATTGTATGGGTCAAAATTATCGATTTTTTTAATGCCAGAAATCATTAGGATATTAAGTAAAGATCATGTTAAATAAAGATATTTTGTAATATGCATTGCTAAGAACTTAATTTGGGCAACTTTAAAGGCGATTTTCTCAATATATTTAGATTTTGTTTCAGATTATATTCAGATTCCAGATTTTCAAATAGTTGTATCTCGGCCAAATATTGTCCTATCCTAACAAACCATACATCAATGGAAAGCTTATTTATCCAGCTTTCAGATGATGTATAAATCTCAATTTCAAAAAATGTACCCTTATGACTGGGTTTGTGGACCAGGGTCACATTTATTCCTGTTGTGCAAAGCTGAATTTTCAGCATCCTTACTCCAGTCTTCAGTGTCACATGATCCTTCAGAAATCATTCTAGAATGATGATTTGCTGCTCAAGAAACATTTCTTATTAGTATCAATGTTGAAAAGAGTTGCTTAATATTTTTGTAATAAATTGAATGATTTTTTTCAGGATTCTCTGATGACTAGAAAGTTCAAAAGAAGAGCATTTATTAGAAATATAAATGTTTTGTAACATTATGAAAGTGTTTACTGACACTTTTAATTTAATCATTGCTAAATAAAAGCACTCAATTCATAGAGAAAAAAATTAATGTACCCAAACATTTCAATGGTAGTGTATTTGTGTCTGTTCCAAATTATATTATTAATATTAGGAAACTATTAGACGAACCCAGATACTTTTTCATGTAGAAAGGTTTTCATTGTTGAGCTTTAATTGCAGTCTTTGACACTTAAAAAGATGCACAACGCATTAATTTGCTGACATCATTATCAAGACTTGATTGATTTCTCAGTGTGATGTTTTTCAGAATGAGGTTGAGCTTGGTGAGCTTCTTCTGTCCTTAAACTACCTGCCCAGTGCTGGTAGGTTAAATGTGGACATCATCCGAGCAAAGCAGCTGCTTCAGACGGACATGTGCCAAGGCTCGGGTAAATATATTTAGTGTGTTTTGCTCACTCCACTCTCTACAATTTCAGAGCACTTGTAGCAGAGCTTCAGTGACTACAGAAATCTATGTAAGTATTGTCTAAGTATAGTGATGGAATAACTTGCTTTGTCTCTGAAACAACTTTCCTTTTATGCGAATATCACTTTGGCCATGTGATAAATTTAACCAATAGTCAAATAGCTATTTAATCTTTGTTTTAGCAAATTCGCTATTGGTCTTGCTCCATTTTGGTATGTAATGTACACTTTCATGATCTAATCAGTTCCTGATGGATAAAATCAAGATTGTATGCCCAGATTTTTTCCCCCACTGAGTATCCTGTTTCACTGAGAAATATGCTACATCACAAAAACGAAATTAGTTTCAGAAAGCAATTCATGTTAACTTCAACCCAGTTGTTTCTTCTCTGTATCCAGATCCTTTTGTTAAGGTGCAGTTGGTGACAGGCCTTAAGTTGATGAAGACTAAGAAGACGTCCTGTATGAGGGGCACCATTGACCCCTGCTACAACGAGTCCTTTAGCTTCCGTGTACCTCAAGAGGAACTGTGTGAAGTCAGTCTTGTGTTCACAGGTATTGTTTTGAAATTATTAAGCAGCACAAGTCTTTTCAACATCGATAATAATAAGAAATGTTTTGAGCGTATTAGAAGGATTTCCGAAGGATCACGTGACACTGAAGTCTGGAGTAATGGCTCCTAAAAATTCAGCTTTGCCATCACAGGAATAAATGACGTTTAAAAAAATATATTAAAATATAAAAGCAGTTCATTTGTAATGATATTTCACAATATGTTTGTACTGTATTTTTGCTCAAATAAATGTAGCCTTGGTGAGCATAAAAGACTTCTCTAAAAACATTTTTAAAAATCATACCAACCCCTAACTTTTGAAAGCTATTTTTCCAATGACACTAAATTAATCCATTAATCCAAATTCACAGCCTATTCATAACAGTTGAAATTGTCTTGTTGGATACCTAATGCAGTAAAGGTGAAAAGCCACATCTCCAGGGTAGAACATGCCAATTTTAACCAGGTGACATGTAGCAATTCCTCACAATTAGTGTAATCTAGCTTGTGACCCAGGGCACCTCATTAAGATTCATTTAAATTCCAATAGGATTTATTCAATTACAGATGCTGCCAGTCAGAAGCTGACCCGGACAGTTGCTCATGCAGAGATTTTATGCACTGGTACACACTGACATTTAATATTTGCACTCGCCATGCACCGTGATTGCACAGAGCTGATGGTGGCCTGCACTCATAACCTGCCATTTGAGACAGTATAGAGCAGTAAGCCCAGCCCAACGAGTAGTTTATGCTGGTTTACTCAGGTTTAATCAGTGCTAAGTCAACAGTGATGTTTACAAACAGGTATATCTCACGCTAAAGGGTGAGTGCAGCCTCCTGTACCCCATCTAGGCTGGTCAGCATGTGTCTCTCCCCAGTCGTACCATCCAGGGCTGCCTGCCCACCGCTTCTCTCTGATGTTTCAGACTACAAAGCCCTGCAGTCAAACACTGCCTGCAATCCCACCCCTGCTTGGCCTCTGTCTCTCACTCCTGGTCTGTTTGATGAGACTCTCTCTCTCTCTATGTATCCCTTGCTCTTCTTTAGCACATTCTTTTTTATCAGTTATTTTACTTTTATTTCTTTGCAATTCCTAGTGTCATTTTTCACAAGTATCACTAACTGAAGGATCCCACTAACAGAGCAGTTAATGGGAATTTAATGGTGGTGTTCTGTCCATATGCTATCCATAAGCAGTGAGTGGAAACAGATCTTCTGGCTCTGTTCAACATGAATCCCATCAGGCAACTATGCACATTGGAAGGGGTCAAATTTGTGCCCAGTACCCATAATCATAGGTGGAGTGCTTTAACTAGTGGTCTGCGACTTTTGAACCGTTTTATTTATTTTATAATGTGTTTACACAGACTTTTTATTAAAGTACCTAAGCAGCATAAATGTATTTGCATGAGTATACTGCATATAATACAAACATTCATTACTAAGGTAATGAGATTTTAGTTTAGTTACCTTTCTAATAATAGAAAATAAATAAATAAATAATAAAGACTACATTAATTATTGCTTTATTGTCATTAGTAATATTATTAAGACATAACACAAATATCCAGTCTTTTTAAAATAATGTAGTCAGATATTACTTTAGTTAACATTCTAATAATAAAAATGTATTATTAATTTGTAACACGAAATTAACATTTTATTATTAGCAGTAGTAGTAGTATCAGTATTATATTAATTGTTATTACATATATTTTAATAATATAATTATATAACTAATAAGATAGTTTTATTATTAGAATGTTAACTAAAGTAATATCTGATTACATTATTTAAAAAACTGCATGTTTGTTATATTTTAATAATATTACTACTAATAATACTCTAAAATAATTAATGTAGTCTGTATTATTATTATTATTATTATTATTATTACAACTAAAACATTTTTTATGAAAATATGATACAAACATCCGGGGTTTTTTTTTTTAATCAAGTAATCAGATATCAGTTTAGTTAACATTCTAATAATAAAAATACAATTATAATAGTAACAATAACAACTACAAATATAGCTGCAAGCAGCGATTACCGGGTTTCAAGCAGTTAAGGCATTTAAGCACATAAGGAAAAAGATTTTGTTAACATGGCGCCACCTATGGTCCGATATTCATGAAACTTTGCTTGCTTGTTAAGAATTATCAGACACATGTTTTCACCAAGTTTCGTAAAGTTTTGAGTTTTTGTTTAGGTTTTATAGGCATTTGGGTATTTTTGGCCACGCCCCTTCTCTAAATGACACCGTTAAAAAGTAAGTGAAGAACAAAATTCAACATTTTTTTGTTAATTATTGATCTAGAGAGTCCAGAGAATTGTGCTGCAGTTGTTTGATCGAGATTGAGCAAAAAACCTAGGACTAGTTTGCAAAAGTAGGTTTTTAACATATTTGTGAATAATTAATGAACGATTTGATTGACAGCAATGGTTCTTGAGGCAAAGTTGCTCATTATGTGGAGATCTATCAAATGATATGCATATTGTGTTAATGTGTGAAAAATCGTGCAACATACAATCGTTTACGCACTTGAAAAACGCAGTTTCGCCCCCCAGTGGCTGATTTCTTTAAAAATTCTTACAGACCTTTAGGACCATGTGTCGAACATGCCCACCGAGTTTCGTTCCGATCGACCTCCGTAAACCCCGTCAAATAGGTGCTTAAAAGATTTTGGCCAATGGCGGCCATGTTTTTTGAGATATGCAAATATCCTCATAGGCACTCGTGCCACTTTAGACCAAGACGCTGCGTACCAATTTTCAAGTCGATCAGACCAACGGCTGCATAGTTATAGCTGAATTTATGTTTTTTTCTGTCTTATAGCGCCCCCAAGTGGCAGAGCTGCGCAATTTTTTTTATTTGACCAAAGATTGAGCTCATACATATGTGTACCGAGTTTGGTGAAGATATCTCATTCCGTTCAAGAGTTATAGCTAAAATAACATTTGGCTAACGTTAGCATAGACGCTTTTTGGGGAATGGTTTCGCGCAACAATCGGAATTTCAACTTTTTTTTGATAATTATTGATATTCAATGTCCACCGAATATTTTTGCAGTGGTTTGGTTCCGATCAGGCGAAAAACCTAGGACTAGTTCGCAAAAGTAAGTTTGGGATATAGGTCAATTTTACGGAAAAACCGTGTGTCCTAGAGAAAATCTTAGTGACTACAGTCGGGCTGACCCAAGGATCGCAACGATGTAAAATTTTTGAGTCTACGACAAAAGGTGCACGAGTTAGGGCCAAAAATGTCTGAAATTTTTGGTTTTTGCGCTGTAGCACCACCTATTGGCCGATTGGGCTGAGACTTTGATAGGTTCTCCCCAAATTGAGCTCTATCATTTGGCCAAGTTTCAAGTCTCTAGGCCTTACGGTTTGGTCTGCACGATCAGTTTTAGGGGAGAAGAATAATAATTAAAAAAAAATTTTAAATCCTAACAATTACAATAGGGTTTCAGCACTTCGTGCTTGAACCCCTAATAATATGAACACTACATTAATCATTTTTATTATTATTTTATTATTATTTTAATACAATACTAACATCCAGTGTTTTAGAATAAAGTAATCAGATATTTAGAGGGTAAATGATAGTGTGTTTAGGTCAGCATCTCAGCATAATTCATGTTGGTTATGTTTTGAGCTGGAGATTTCCCTTAACTTCACTTTTCAAATACGCTTCCTTTGAAACATGATTGTGCATTTGGAGTAGGAGACATTCATGCATTATAAGATAACCCTTGATGCCTTTGCCTCAGTATTTCCCATTCTGAAGCAGCAGTAATGATCTGTACCTCATCACAGTTGTGGTTTTATCAAATATGAACGAGCCCCGAGCAGCAGAGTTCCCTCAGGACCGTTGAATGTGTCATAGCTGGCGATGTGATCAGCTCAACAGAGCGAGTGCAGTGCAACACACACCACGCCTGTGTCTTTGCTTCCAGCTCATGATGTCAGCCATCCACACAGCTCAGTGTTTGTCTTCTAACTGACATGTATTTTGCAAAGCATGAAGACAGATGAATATGGTTTAACAAACTCTTTTATTTGAATTCTAGGATTATACATAGAAGAAAGTTTAAAGGGATAGTTCACCCTAAAATTAAAATTCTGTCATTTACTCACCCTCATGTCATTCCAAACCTGTATGAGTTGCTTTCTTATGTTGAACACAAAAGAAGATATTTTGAAGATTGCTGGTAATCAAACAGTTGGTGGTTGCCATTGACTTCCATAGTAGGGGGGGGGAAACCTGTTTGATTACCAGCAATCTTCAAAATATCTTCTTTTGTGTTCAACATAAGAAAGCAACTCATACAGGTTTGGAACGACATGAGGGTGAGTTAATGATGACATAATTTTCATTTAACTTTAATATCAACAGGTGGGATTATTTCAATTATTCCTACTGGACAGAAATAGTCAAGAGAAAAAGTCACAAATGAAGATTCTGTCATCATTTATTCACCCTCATGTTTTTCCAAACACGTTTGACTTTGAATACATTTTGGATAACATGCTGATTACTCATTTCCATGCAGTTACATTGAAGGGGAACTGAGCTTTTAAACTTAAAAAAGGATGCAAAAGCCAGGGTTATTGTAGTTATTGTAAAATAAAACCATAAAATAGCTCTCTCATTACTCAAAATAAAATAAATGTTAACTGAAATAAACCATATATATTTTTTTAAACTTTTTTTTTATTAAGCTAATTGGATACATTTCTCAGTTTCAGTTAGATTAACTTGATGTACTAAAATAACTAAAACTGAAAAACATATTAAAAGCTATATGGACTTGAAAAAATGATGAAAACATGCAATAAAATGACTAAAACTTGAACTAAAAGTCAAATCAGAAAATATAAAAATAAAATCATATTCAAAATATTAATAAACTGTATTAGTATCTCAGTGACACTTAAATAACACTGGCAAAAGCACATCATAAAAGTATCATAAATGTGATTCATTCAGCTTGTGCACTACATTCCAAGTCTTCTAAAGAACTGACTCAAATGTACTTTAATTTCTTGTCTTTTTTTCACTGATCTTCCCTACTGTTAACCATCGTGACAGCATCTTTAAGTCTTGGACTTGAACTCAAACTTGACTCATTATCTTTCAATCATTCGCTGAGTGATTCACAATGGTTTTATGAACTGAATCAACTGATTCATTGAAGATATTATGGTGTGTGTGTGTGCACACACCAAAAGCATCTGCTGATCCAATCTGAGGGTTCTCAAAGCAGCTCTCCACTATAAATAGGCGTGTCTCCCATTCTTTTTATCTTTATGGGATGTTTTCCGTGTTACTTGTGCATAAATAAAAACGTAAAATCAATACAAAACATTTTCTTGTACAGCCAGACGTGACTCTCGCTTCTCGAGAGCTGATGTTGCTTGGTGACGGCGTATCACCAGCTCTGGTCTGCAGCTGAAGTCGTGATGCTGCGAGATCCTTGTCTGGAATGCGGCTGCATCATTGACTGCCACATCTGGACTTTGTGGCAAAATTATTTGCACTTCCTGCTATTTTCCCAGCACTCCACTGCCAGTTACAGGAAAGAGGGAACAATCACAGAGAAGAACAGTCTTCAGTCTTGTTTATGAGCAATGATGAAATTAACCTCGTACTCTGACCCGACTCCATTAACAGAATTGGACTGAGGCAGAGAAAAACAGATTGGCATGAATAATAAGCCAAAGAAAAGAGAGGACACATTGGTGTTACTATTATTGTTGTAAGATTGATTTACAGTTTATAGTTTTTGTTAATACATTTAATTAATTTTTTATATATATATTATATTTATATTTTAGTTCAAGTTTTAAGAATTGTGTTTTGTCATTTATATTAGTTTTTTTTTAATATGGATATAGTTTTTTATTTTTGTGTTTCCTTAATATAGTTTTAGTTTTTAGGTTTAGTTTCAGTTATTTCAACATTTTTGTAATATTTTTAAATATCGTATTTCAGTTTATTTCATGTTTTTTATGATCTTTAGTTTTTCGTATGTAAAAGAGGGTCTTAAAATAGTGAATGGAGAGGGAAAAGCTTAATTCATTTACAATTCATAATACGGAAACTCCAAGCAGCCATTATTGCTAATAAAATGTTTTTATTAACTTTACTTATACATTACAGTTTTAATGCAGCTTTACATTAATAAACAGAAGAATCATGATTCAATAATGCAAACAGAATTCAACTCTGCTGTAAAGCAGTGCTACAAAGACAGTAAACAGTCATTATTCAGTTGAAATCAGCTCATTGTTGATTCAGTTTGGTTCAATAACTGTGTAATTTTCATCAATTATGGAATGACTTTAATTCATCTATAAATCAGCTCTGGAGAAAACAGACTGTCTTAATCCGACTGGTTTTAACATTGATATTTATGTTTTTTTCCTTCTTAGTTTACGGGCATAACGTGAAGAGTAGCAACGATTTTGTTGGTCGCATTGTCATCGGCCAGTTCTCCACCGGCCCGCAGGAAACCACGCATTGGCGCCGGCTCCTGGGCTCTCAGCGCACCCCGGTGGAACAGTGGCACAGCCTGCGCTCCCGTGCCGAGTGTGACCGCGTCTCTCCGGCTTCGCTCGAGGTCACATAATACTAACACAGGACAGTCACTGCAGGTGGGATAGAGATCTATGGAAAAGAACTTTAACCTACAACTTAAGACACAACCATCTAGGAGTTTCCTGGTGGTTCTATGTATAATTTATATTGGTATGAAACATAAACTAATAGATCTATTCTCTATAGAATAGTTGGCTCTGTCTTGGTGTTATTTGTGTTCACTCTCCCTTACCATTATTATAATGAGGAGATATAGACCGTAGAAAAGACCGCAGAGAGTTTCTCTGTTTCTGATGACGAGCAGAAGCCTGCTGTCCATGTTTTCTTTTTATCACATTGATACTATCTTACATGGGAGCTCAGTAATCTCATCATCATCTGATCCTCGGCTGCGTTCAGGCTGTGAGGCTCAGGCAGTTGAGACCATACCTAACCACTGGTTTGGTCTGCAGTGTTTTAATAATCATATTGTTTCTTTTTTCAGACTTCAATATGATTGCAGTTCTTGAAGTAGTTGGAAATCTGTGGCAACACAGTTGGTCATTTTTATTGTCTGCTTTGAATGTTTCAAGTGCGATTTTACACCAAAGCTTGGTTTGGTTGAGTTTTGTGACCCGTATCACTGTTCTTCATGCACGTATTGATCATTGATTGTGTTTAAGTGTTTGTGAGTGTGCGTTTGGTAAATGTTTGCACTTATGGCAGCTGAAGTCTACAGAAACCCTAAGAGGCCATGCATTATTTAATTTTTATATTTTTTAAAGATTTTTAGTTTTCTTGTGATTTTTCTGCATCTTGTTATTATTTCTCATGTCGTCTCTCAAACATCACAAAAGTTTGGGTTCAGGAAGATTTTATTTTTGTTTTTAAGAAATTAGTATGTTTTTTCAGCGAGGATGCATTCAATTCATCAAAAACATTCATTTCTATTTCAAACAATTTTGTTCTTTTAAAATGTGTATGATAAAAAAAATGTGTATCATGGTTTATACACAAATAAAATAAGCAGCATATTAGAATGCTTTCTGAAGGATCATGTGACTGAAAATTCAGCTTTGAATCACAGGAATAAATTACATTTTAAAATATATTCAAATAGAAAACTCTTTAATTGTAAATATATTTCACAATATTACTGTTTTACTGTATTTTTGAGAAAATAAATGCAGCATTGCTGAGCATACGAGATACTATGTAAAATATTATATATGTATGTGTGTTATACAGTATGTATAATATATATATATATATATACACACACACACACATAGTTTTTTTTTTTTTAGATCGCTCAGGAGTGATGTTATTATTCTTTTTTTAAACTTGAAATAATAATATATGGCTTCTTAAGGCTTCTGTAGATGTTTAGATCCCCTTGTAAATGCATTAGTGTTAGTGTCTGCACATGTGAACATGCTTTCACAGCTTGAGCAATATAATGCCATGCCAAGAAGGTGCAGATACATGCATTTCTCTTTGCACTGTTGCCTTCACGCCACGCTTTTGCCAAGTTCACTTCATGTACTGTATTATCAACATCTTGGAGCTGTATTTTGTCTCAACTCTTTCTCAGTCAGTCTATGACGTATGTAAGCATAAATAGGATACGTTTAGGGGGGAAAGCATGTACTTAGCATAGAATCGAAGTGCAATCAGAAACATTACTGTATCTGTCTTCTTAATCTTTCTTCTGTGTGACCTGTGCGAGATAAGTGTTTGTTTCAGGTCAGCTGTATGTTTCCACCACTGTCAATGTTAATGTAGATGATTACAAATGATTAGAGTGGTAATATTAACACGTAATAATAATGAAGCTGTGCCAGTGAAGACATGTATTTATTTATTTATTTAGATTTTTAAAAATGCATATAATCATAGCTATATAATTATCTCTGAAACATATCTGTATATATTTATAACTTAAATTGTGTACAGAGAATTGAACAAAGCATGTTGCAATATAGATGAAATAGAATATAGATAAATCATGATTTTAAAAAAGCAGTTCAAATGACTTCACTGACAGAAAGATTTTGGTTTCAAGGGTGACTGTTTTTAACTGTCTTCATTATATTCTAAACAAAAGAATGTTTAGTCCACCATCTCCCTGTCTGCTCTGAAACGTCTGAGAGTTTGTTCCGCTGATGCTGTTCATGTAATGGTTTATTAAGTGTGAGAAGAAATGAAGCAGACCTCTGATCAGCAGAATCCCTTTAAAGGTCTCTTTCACAGAGACTGTAATGTGTGAATCAATCAGAGACATGTATTAAGTGAGGAAAGTGTATTTTGGTTGTTCCATAATGCATTAAAGTGACGTTTATTACTGGACTTTTCTCTTTTAGTATGCTTTTTATTTTTATAGAAGAAATTTTTATGGAATCTTCTTATACCTTTCATATTTTATATACCTGCACTTTGGTGCAGATTGGACATCAGTAATGTCTAAAATCACTGGATCATTTAAAAAAAATGAGTGAACTATCCCTCTGTTATTCATTTGAAATATTTGTTTAAGCCATTTTGCAATTGCAGTGATGGTAATACACTAATTAAATCACAAACACACACACACACACACACACACAAAAAGGATTCAGGCTTGTTTGTGTAAAAAAGTTCCCTCTGCAGGCCTTAAGAGGGAGATAATTACTCGAGGTTTACAAGAGGGTCAATTAATTACTCTCTTCAGCAACAGGGGAACAGCTTAACCCCACTGTCCACATGGGTCAGGCATATAATCTTCAAAACTACCTTGTTTACGAATTTACAAATTGAATTTTCCTCTTGACATATTTCAAGACAAAATTCCCATCCAGAAAGGCAATTAAAGTTGAGGTTTTGAAATGAAAACTTTAAAATCTCATAACAAAAACTTATATTTCATAAATTAACTTTTATGGTCCATGTACTTAATTTTCCCATAAAGCAGTGTGCCATGCATGAGACAATGCAAAAAAGAAACAAGTGCAATGGTCAAAGATATCATTTAGCACATGTTTGCATAAAAACAATGGAAAAGCACAGTGGAAAACAAAAACGTGTTCTTTGTGAACAGCCCCATAATATAAAATGTTTTCTAAATATTGAGGTATATTCTAAATAAATAAGCATAATTGTGACCCTGGAGCACAAACCCAGTCATAAGGGTCAATTTTTCGAAATTTAGGTTTATACATCATCTGAAAGCTGAATAAATAAGCTTTCCACTGATGTATGGTTTGTTAGGATTGGACAATATGTGGTCGAGATGCATCCATTTGAAAATCTGGAATCTGAGGGTGCAAAAAAATCTAAATATTGAGAAAATCGCCTTTAAAGTTGTCCAAATGAAGTTCTTAGCAATGCATATTACTAATCAATAATTAAGTTTTGATATATGTACGGTAGGAAATTTACTAAATATCTTCATGGAACATGATCTTTACTTAATATCGTAATGATTTTTGACATAAAAGAAAAATCAATCATTTTGACTCATACAATGTATTTTTGGCTATTGCTACAAATATGCCCCAGTGACTTAAGACTGGTTTTGTGCCCCAGGGTCACAATTAGTGACAATTATGTTATTATTATTTATTATTGTTAAACTTATCTATTTCGTGACAGTGTTGAATTATAAGTGTAATATAGTAAATTCCTTGCTAGCAGAAACTTGTGTGGATAAGAATAGAGTTTTTTTGGGGGGGGGGGGTCACTAATTGGCACAGCATATGAACTAGAGAGAAAAGCAGAAAAGGTCATCTGCCTAGCTGAGGTTAAGCTCTTTCTGTCTTTTGAAGCTCTGCAGTCAACAGAGGCTTAAATGCCTTCTCTTTTAGAATCTCACCTTCTAGGTCAGAGACAGAAAAATGTGCACAGACGGACACTGACAGTGTTTAGGATTCCAGATCAAGACTCAGGAGTCATTATATGGACACACACATTCCTGTCTCAAGGTCTGCAAGAAACGAAAAATACGCATTCTATCAAAAACAAGAGACATTTTCTGACTTTTTATAAAATCATGGGGTCTCCAGCAAAAGTACCCTATTTGAAAAGAAGAAAATAATGTCTGGGATTAATGGCCAGATGATTGGGTGGGGGCGAAAAAACACTAAGCATTCAGTCTAGTTCAGTTTAGCCATATATTGCAGCTCATTATCTACACTAAAAATAAAAGTTCTTTACTGGCTTCTATAGTTCCATGAAGGAGAAAGGAAAACTTTAAATCGCATCATATGACCCCTTTAACATTCATGGAAGCTTTCCATTCCACAAAAGATTCTCTTTAGATTATTAAAATGTTTGCCAAAGAAACAAATGCTTCTTTTAAGAACTAGTCACTGAAAGGTTATTTGGGAAAGCAAAAATGTTTCTTCTATGGCATTTCTGCAAAAATATACAGTGGGTACGGAAAGTATTCGGTCTGAATACTTTCCGTACCCACTGTATATATACACATATATACAACAGTGATAGGAGGACGATGGGGGCAGGGAATTGGAGTGAAGGGGAGAGAAATGCAAATGAAGTGCCTATAGCAGGCTGGAGAGAGTCCTTCATCACTGCAGGGATGGAGATGAGTGGACATCTTGTTGCTGCACTGTGATTGAGAGATGTTGGGTGTCAGTGTTGACGATAAAGAACTGGATAAACAATCTTAGCTCTGAGGTTAGTTTTCCAGTGTAGGAATCTTACAGACGAATGGAAAGGCCTTGTCACAATTGTTGTCATTCCAAGACCTCAGTGCTGCAAAAGATGGAAAGATGCAAACAGTTTCTTCATTTTGTAATGTCCTGACATATTTAGTGGGGTTGTCAATCAGCTATATATATATATATCTCTCTTATTACTGGTTCCACAAAAAGTTTAGCAGCATGTTTTCAACACTGATAATAATATGTTATTCGAGCAGCAAATCAGTATATTAGAATGATTACTGAAAGATCGTGTGACACTGAAGAGTGAAGTAATGGCTGGAAATGCAGCTTTGCCATCACGGTGTTAAATTACATTTGAAAATATATTAAAATAGTCATTTTAATATTTTACAATATTACTGTTTTTACTGTATTGATTAAATACAAACTGCAGCCTTGGTATGCATACACGACTTCTTTCAAAGACATTGAATGTTAGTTTCTTAACATGTTATCTTAATTGTACTAAATTATCTAAATTAATTTCTGTTATATGATTCAAAAAATTGCGAACTCACCACTGTTTTGTCTGTACCAGATCTCCACACAATCCTCCTCCTGAGGGATGCGATGGATGCCATCATCTGGTTGATTTCCATCCCAGTAACTGTATTCATAGGGTGACCCGTCTGTCCACTCCATAGTGCCCTCCTACCCACAAACTATTATTAACAACGCTATCACATTTGCTTGCTCCTTGCCCCTTGACCCTGAAGCGATAACTAAAATCTTCCTGCCAAGCATGAGTTCACACCTTTGATGCTTTCTGGATCATTTGATCCAGACTTTCAATTTACAAAACTGAGGCTTTGTTACAACATCATCCGTAAACTATCTACCTCAATTTAGTGTTAGACCAAAGTGTTGGTTCACCACTGTCTGGAAATGATTAAACGTCACTCAGAGAACCTATATTTTCCATTCATGGGATTATTAGTGGGAGGATTTACATAGTGGGCTTGGACAATTACAACATATAAGCTATGTCAGTCATGTAGCTGTTAACATTTTTAATGGGTTACTAGAAATCATGATTGCTTCACATAATAAAACATCAGTGAATCATTGAAAAATCTATATTTTGTGTTGCTCTTATTGTGTGATGTTTACCTGTCTTCTATCATGAAGGCCAATCCAAATATCTGTTGGAATTCCTGGTACACGGCTGTTCACAAGATCATAGACAAACACATTTTCCTCCCAGCTATGAAAAAGTTATTAGAAAGGGTATATTTTAATAGAAGGTCCAGCAAAATCCTGTACTGTAAGACAAATCGCAGCACTGTCAGGGACGAGTCATACCTGTGGATGGAGGTGAGTTTGGCAGATTTGTGTCCATTTGAGAACTCAGCGCAGTACAGATCTGCCTCAGCCCAGGTGCGGTTCAAGGGGAAGAAGCGGTAACAGTAACCCTCAAATTCAGTCCAGAAGAGCGGACATGTCACAGGCTGGTTTGAGTCTGACAGTTGCAGGGGCAGTGCTAGAGGAAACGGTAATGACTTTACATATAATGTAATTAAATCCATTTTAATTTAGCAGTTCAGTATAGTATACAAGCACATAATAGGTCAAACACTTACAAACACCACAAAAATATATTATTACGTTATCTGAAACAGCATCTGGAAAGTATTTAGCTGATTTCAAAATATAATGTCATTGTTTTCTTTTCACATAACCAGCCTGCTTTCAATTTAGTTTGAACTGTGTAAGAACTAAAGAAATTCTGTTATGCAACAAAAACAATTATAGGTTACACTTTCCACCAAAAAAGTATGGTTATTACAGTATTTAAATATTACATTACAATAACTGAAGTCAGCTAAATGTAAGAAAAATGATTCCTAAATAAATGAAATGCAATGTTAAGAAAAACAATTGAATAATTTAGTGGCAATTTTTCCCCCAGCATAATATGTTACAGGGAGACTTTTCCTGCCTTTCAAATCAGAGTCATCAGGTCACTTAACCTTTAAAGATGGATTCACTGCTAGTCTAATAAATAAAACATTGCAAGTATGGCATTTATGTCACATCCTCATTCACTGGGCAAACTGTATACAAAATACAGATTAAAACTATACATTATAAACTGAAGCATCTATAACTTGGCAAAGCATCTCTGGTTTAGCTTGAGACTGCTATTCGCCATGTAAAGAATCAAATTAAAGCATATTAACTGTGTCTGCGCTGTATCCTTGTCTTTGGTTCTGGTGGCACTCACCTTGTGTGATCTTGATGTTTGTTGAAGGCAGAGCCCACACTGGGAAGCCGGTGATCAGTAGGGCTAAACACAATTCCCAACAGAGCATGTTTAGTGCAAGAGAGGATATTGAGATCTGGAGTGTGTGTGTGTGTGTGTGTGTGTGTGTGTGTGTTTGTGAGCATGTGTGCTGCAGGACAGTGTGGAGAGGGTGTGTGAGCCTCTCTCAGCCCCTGCCTTTTTGTTGGACTCTTCCTACTTGGTCAAGTCCAAAACACTGACATCAGACTGTGTAAGAAAAGGAGAAAGAGAGAACCCAAGGGCCTAAAACTGATATTTTGTGTCATTAACCCAATGTAATGCTCTCTGGACGAACAATTTACTACATATACTATCCTTCGAAAGTTTGGGGTAAGTAAGATTTTTAAAAAAATACAAATTTATACTTTTATTCAGCAAGGTTGCATTAAATAAATCAAAGTGACAGTTAAGACATTTATACTGTTATAAAAATGTCTGTTTCAAATAAATGCTGTTATTTGGAACTTTCTTAAGCACCAAATCAGTATGAATGATTTCTGAAGGATCACGTAACACTGAAGACTGGAGCAAATGCTGCTGAAAATTCAGCTTTGCCATCACAGGAATAAATTACATTTAAAAATATATTAATATAACATTTACATTTACTGCTTTTACAAATGAATGCAGCCTTCGTGATCACAAGTCTTTTTTCGAAAACATAAAAAATCTAACCAACCCTATTCATATTACAAAAAAAAGTATGACCAAGCGCCTTATCTATTTTACTATTCAAATCGACTGCTTTTATTTCAGATTTAATTTAATTTAATAATTGAATTTATCAAAATGGAACTTAATTTATTAATTAAAATCAACAGTTTTATTAGTGTTCTAAGTCAGTATTATGTTTGTTATAATATAATAACCTTTTGCAATTTTAACTTTTATACATATGGAAAGCATCTAATTCATACTGTTGCATATACATCAAGCACAACTGACCTGTGATTCCTCATTAACCTTTAACTTGTGAAATTCAATCCCCTAACACCACAGTATGGCCACAACCTGGAGTGAGTAAGATAAATGCTTCAGAAATACCAACATGTTTGCCAACAGAAAAAAGCAAGAAAATAACTAACAGTTAAATGGTTTAACGTCAAATCTATGGAAACATTTAATCTTGTAATGATTTGTTGGAACATGTCCAGCTTGTCTGCAGAGTTATTGAACACCCACTTCACACTACTTGTTTAGTTCCATTAGTCTCCCCTGACACCGTCTTGCATTTGATGGCGTGTCTACTTTATCTCACGGCCTACAGAGCCCATGCTATTAAAGGCCCAGAATTCCTCTTATCTTTGTGAGGGCTGCCGCCTATAACAGCTAAGGACAGGCGCGTGGCGACATGACTCATTCTTATGCTGAAGAAGGACTCCATTTAAGATTTTCAAATGGGATTGCTGCTAAATATGGTCTCTAATTGAGTCGTTTTGTATGTCCTGTTGCTGCATCCTGCCAGGTGTAGACAAATAATATCTAACATGCAGTACAATACAGGAAGGAATGGCTTTAAAGAACTTTTTTAACTTTTATCATCATTTACATGTAGGTAATACTGTTACACTGTACCAAAATTTGGTTGTCAATTCACTTTGTAATCCGGTTCTGTACACACCCAGTTCAAGTTACAACTGAACTGAATTCTACAAACCCAAAGAACAAGCCCAAAAAATAAGCAGACATGCCAACACTTTGAGAGCGTGCTCTGAGAAGCAGCTTTCCGATCATTAATAACAGTGGCTTAGTTAAAATTGCGAAACATATGTTTTTGGTTGCTGTAATTTTACTTTGGTCAAAAATAGTGGATACCAAAAATAGCAGTCTTCAGTTCGGTTGTAATTTGAAAACAATAATTTAGGGGATTCACTCCCATATTTAAAGGGGTCATATGATGCTGCTAAAAAGAACATTATTTGGTGTATTTGGTGTAATGAAATGTGTTTATGTGGTTTAAAGTAAAAAAAACACATTATTTCCCACATACTGTACATTATTGTTTCTCCTCTATGCCCCGCCTTTCAAGCGTGTGACGGAAATGTTATGCCCCTTACCATACTGTGATGCCGTGTACCATGAGCGGTGGCCAGCGGGCTAGAGTGAGCACCACATGTGACGACCCCGGGCTGGACTCCGCTTCGTCCACGGTGAAAGCCGATCCGGCGATCCACAGCATGAAGTTGATGTATTTCCTCAGCGACCAACACGGATCAGCTCTAGGCATAACGAAGCGGATATCGTCTTCTTTTGGAAGGCCAAACAAAGTAGTTTTGCTTTCACAACGAAACACACAGCGCCTCCATGACATGGCGGCGGCAACAACAATACTACAGCGAGAATAAAAGTTACGCCTTCTTTCTTTGCGTGAACATTAGGGCAGCGTTATGCAAATCTTCCCACATCGTGACGTAGACATGTGGGGCGGTGTTAGAACGAGCCGTTTTAGGAGGGCGTGGACAAGTCTTAACTTTTATAAAGAATATCTCTTTGGGTTTGAGACTTTAGTCTTTGCAACTTCAGGGATCTTATCTATGCACGAACAGCTTGTAACACTCCAAAGAGAAAGGAAAATTTGAAATTGCATCATATGACCCCTTTAAATGCGATTGTCACTCCTGAAACTTTACAGTGTGTACGTGGCCACATGGCTGGCATTAGGGTTCTTCAAAACCATCTTTATAGAGCCACATTCCTAAATTCATTCCCTGGATCACTGAGTTTTCGCCCCAAGCCAACAATGAGAAAGTAGTTCAGACATTTCCAGTGCATCATTGGGCGTACCCTGTTTGAGGAAGATGAACTGAGACGTGTGAGCTCGCTAAAAATATATTTTTTGAGTCTGGTATTGATTTTGAGTCAGTTCAAAGCCAGCTGATGTGCAGACATGAGATGAAACATAGCACCCCTGTTTTATTGGTAGAATTCCCAAAAATATGTTCTTGTACATTTTACATTGAAAAGGGGTGATTCATACCAGAAAAATGTCTTTGGTTACCTTTACTTACATTTTCCTATACATTGCTTGTAATCCCTCAGGTGTAGATGGTGGTTCACATTAGATAAGCAACAGCTGTGACATTCAGCACTTCCTGTAGCAGGACAGTCGAACAGCTGCACATATTGTTAATTATGAGCGCTTTTTGCTGACCTCCATTGAGCAATTTCCATGAAATTATGCTTTCTGCAGCACTTAGGGGGTTTTTTTCACAACAAAGCACAAAAATCTGGCCAATAATGGTTTGTAGTATAATCTTAATTAACTGTCTTAGTTAACTCAAAGGGTGCAATAACACACTGTGAGCCATGTAATCTCCTTAAGTTACCAGCTGTCATCTCTATGTACTGCTACAGTGTTTCTTGTGCATTGTTGCTTAGCAACTTCAATTCCATGCATTGAGGAAAAATATCACAGCAAGGCTCAGTGAAAGTGAATGGGCAATTTTCAGTGGACCATCTCTTTCTACTTGCTGGAAAAAGTGCAATGGCTTGAGTGTTACTGGATATTACTGCAAGACATGACAGAAAATATTGGGCAGATGAATTCTGCTTTAGCTCCTTGCTACCATCTTGTGGTATAATTATGCAATGTGGGTGTGGTGAATGGATAAGCAAATAACACAGTTTCTCCTCAAACAATAGCCTCAAACTCTATATCAAACATATTTGCTTCTTATTAATGTGTTAATATTATGTAACAATTATCGCAAGACAAACTTTGATGTTGGCATGGGAAAGAAAATTAAATGCTTTCGGCATAAGATTAAAGTCAGTTAATGTTGACATGGTCACACACCCACTGTAAACAATAAAAGTTCACAGAATCTGCAAAATATGTACACCAGGCATTCATGCTGCAAACTGCAATGGGGGTCGTCTTTTTATTTATTTTAATTTAATAGTGACAGTGCTCATTAATCAACAGTAACATACTGTAAATAAGCCAGCGTTAGCCCCAATGGCTAATTTTCATATGTTGCTCCTTGCCAGACTTTAAAAAGGCAACTTAAAAATCTGAAACACAGTAAGTTATCACACATAAACATACAATAGCATTTACAATTACATACAATAACACTATTCAAGATAATAATGGCAGTATCATAAAAAAATGTATTACACATGATTACAAATACAGTTTAATTTGAACCATTTCTTTAATTTATATTTAAATGTTAAAAAATGTTTTACTACTCCTTAATTCAGTTGGTAGAGTATTCCAATAGTTAATGGCTCTGACTGAAAAGGCTGACCGTCCAAATGTTGTACGCCTAAACTGTACAGCAGTCTCCTCTAGTAATTGCTCTGCCTTATAAACTGGCATAATGGGGGAGGTGCATAACCATTAAAAATCTTAAAAATCAAGCAAGCATCAACCAAAAATTATAGTTAATAAAGATAGTTATTAATATAGTTAATATATTATTAGTTAGTTAAAGTTATTATAGTTAAAGATAGTTAATAATAGTTAATAAATATCTACACATTCTTAAACCAAAATGCATTGACATGAGAAATAAATGATTTCTGAAATAAATAAACGAGTTTATGCTCAAAACAAGTGGGAAACAGGTTTATTTTGCCTACCCCAAATGTTCTTTGTTGTTGTTGTAAGCCTAAAATCGCTTGATTTTGATCAATCAGAAAACAAGACTTAATATCAATTGTATTCTCGTGTACATGTACAAATGTGAGAGTAACGGCGGGAATTTGTGTGTTTTGACAAACACGCGGATGTGTCGTGGCGTTCATTTGTGGTTTGTGAGGGGAAGCGCGTGTGGTCCGACACGTTTAGCCACAAGCTGCATAGGGTTAGTTTTTCAACATTTGCGATGAAGTTAGTAACTCGATTTACGGTGTGTAATGTATAATACAGACATACTGGATAATATTAGTCTCCTACTGATTTAATGCTTTTTGAACTCCTCCTGTGAAGCTCAAATAAATCTCGACGCTCATGTTCACTTTGCTAACCAGCTCCATTATTTTCGTTGTGCCTCTGACAGTGAAGCGGATAGCCAGTTTCAAACCTTATTATTTTATTTGTAGTTTTAAACCGTTTTAATTTGGACGTTTTCATAGTTTAAACCGGACAAGCCAGGTGAAGCTTGGACTGAATGTCAAAGCCAGGCGAGTGTGCCAGTGTTTGTCTGGAAAGCATAGGAATAGGAATTAGCAGCGAGTACACTGAACTTCGAGGGTGATAACTGGTTAATTGTTTGAGTTCAGTCTAGTCTCATAATTTAAATAGTCAATGTCCATTCAGTAACTTTGAAACAACTACTTGATGTATTTATTTAGGATGACCATTCACAGTTTTGAGATGTTGCGTTACTTGAAACATGTGGAAAATGAATTCTCAGCTGGACTGTTGTCAAATGACGACTCTTGTCCATAAGTCCCGGATGCAGATGCAATTTTTACGAGATAGGACTATTATTTTCGTTGTGCCTCTGACAGTGAAGCGGATAGCCAGTTTCAAACCTTATTATTTTATTTGTAGTTTTAAACGGTTTTAATTTGGACGTTTTCATAGTTTAAACCGGACAAGCCAGGTGAAGCTTGGACTGAATGTCAAAGCCAGGCGAGTGTGCCAGTGTTTGTCTGGAAAGCATAGGAATTAGCAGCGAGTACACTGAACTTCGAGGGTGATAACTGGTTAATTGTTTGAGTTCAGTCTAGTCTCATAGTTTAAATAGTCAATGTCCATTCAGTAACTTTGAAACAACTACTTGATGTATATATTTAGGATGACCATTCACAGTTTTGAGATGTTGCGTTACTTGAAACATGTGGAAAATGAATTCTCAGCTGGACTGTTGTCAAATGACGACTCTTGTCCATAAGTCCCGGATGCAGATGCATCCGTGTTTTGGTTTTCAAAGTTTAAAACAACGTTATCAAGTATTATATTAAAACGATTGAATTTAAAAGATATAGATATATAAGATGCACTTATATATATAATGTGTGTAAAAAAAAAAACTAGACATACTACTATAGACAATTGTCAGCTATGATTTTGTGTCTTTGTTGATTTAATGGTTCACATTTTGAGTACTAATACTTTCTGCCGTGTTAGAAAAGTTATTTTAATTTAATGCTTGGCAGGTGATGTAAATGATCAACTTTATATTTCTGTGAACTGTTCGAATTCAAAATGCAGTTTAATTAGGATTGTTGAAGTTATAGTACACTCAAAAAAGGAAGTTTAAGTCATGTCATTCAGTCAGTTCACATGTTCCAAACCTGTATGGCTTTCTTTCGTCATTGGAGCACAAAATGTACATTGTTTCAATGGTACTGCTGAACCTCTCTGAATCGTTATATGGTTCTATAGACGAAATCAAATACATTTAAAGCATTTCTCAGTCAGAAAATTTAACAAATGCAGTAAAATACAACGTCAATAACAAATGAAAATCCCAAATCATGAATATGTAACCTAACAAAGTGATACAATCCAATTGCAAAATAATTATGTGCTCAAGTGCCTTCGTCACAATCCCCACTTGCAAAATACTTAGAGCCCTTTTGTATACGCGTTAATCCAAAAACAATCGATTAAATACACAAAGGCAATTTTTTTTACCGTTTTCACTTCTTCCGCCATGATGATTCCGTTTTCATTAACTTTTGACTGAGCTCTCGTAATTACGCCGTGATTAACTTCTTACCATCTCTTCCGCCATGATTAGTTTATATGAACTCCGCCCACTTCCGATCTGATACGGCTACTCCGACCACTTCCGGCCTCAGACTGTTAGTCTGGCGCTGTTGTCCTCAGACTGTCATGCCGTATGGTTCTGCGGTTCTGCAGTTGGTTGTTATTGATTTTTACGAATAGCCAGGGAAGATTCATGAATTGTGCTTATATGATTTTGTGTCTTTGTTGATTTAATGGTTCACATTTTGAGTACTAATACTTTCTGCCGTGTTAGAAAAGTTATTTTAATTTAATGCTTGGCAGGTGATGTAAATGATCAACTTTATATTTCTGTGAACTGTTCGAATTCAAAATGCAGTTTAATTAGGATTGTTGAAGTTATAGTACACTCAAAAAAGGAAGTTTAAGTCATGTCATTCAGTCAGTTCACATGTTCCAAACCTGTATGGCTTTCTTTCGTCATTAGAGCACAAAATGTACATTGTTTCAATGTTTTTGAAGAATATCCTAGCCCCATTTTTTTCCAACATAATGAAAGTGAATGAGAATTGACGTCAGGTTCCAAATTGGCACAAAAAAAAAAGTTGGTATCAATGATTTATTGATATCTGCATATCGACTCGCTTCATTCGTATGAATGATCCATTTGCAAAGGGGACTGATCCAATTTATTGTTTGCTGTTCCATAGAAGAAAGCCTTGTGGATTTGGCATGACATGGTGGCAAATAAATGACCATGTGAGTTTTTGGTAGCATAATTTGGTAGATACCTGTTGATTTATTGTTCATTTAACTGGCAACTATCATGTTTGTTCAGGATCAATGTGTATTCTTGTGTAGATGTTCCTTTTACACATGAATGAATATTCGAAAGTTTGAGGTCAGTAAGATATTTAAAAAAAATAAAATGTTTCGCAAAATGCATTAAATTGATCAAAAGTGGCAGTGAAGTCTTAATGTCACACGTTTTCTTTTTCTTTTTCAAATCAGCATATTAGATGATTTCTGAAGAATCGTGTGACACTGACGACTGGAGTAATGATGCTAAAATTTAGCTTTGCCATCACAGTAAAAAAAAAATTTACAAAAAGCATTTGAAATTGTAATAATTTTTCACCATCTTATAGTTTTTACTGTATTTTTGATCAAAAAAATGTAGCCTTGCTAAGCAGACGAGACTTCTTTCAAAAACACACTGATACTGACTTTTGAAAGTGTTTGTAAACAAATTGTGGTGGTTGGTGTTTTATACATATGGTGTCGTCAAAGAGTAGATACCAACCCCTTTTTGTCCAGTTGCACAATAAGTGGTCACCTCTGGTCAAGCTTTAGCATGCTGACATCAACGTGAACATGGACAGTTAAGTTGCTGTAGCCACTGATGGTATATCGAATGTTTTTCAGAGGCGACAGTCTGTCAGCCAGCCAGGACGGTGTGAAGAGCAGTGTCTCTAGATACCGTGGTTCAGAAGTTCTTTTCGACATTCTGCCCTCTGACCAGCCTGGCACCCCACCACTGCACAATGATGCCTTCACTGCTGCAGATGTACTTGAAGAAGGAGGTGTGTGCTTCATCTGGCCCTTTGTTTAGCCTGGCCGCCAGTGTTTTTCTACATCAATACCATGTGTCATTCTGCTGAGGGTTTGTTGATTATTTGTTTCCTCTTCTGTGTGTCACCCTGGTTAAGGTTTCTGTTTATAGAAAGAGAAAGTAATGTCAGAGGGTTTTTTTTGGGAAGGTCCCAGAGGTTCCTTGTGGGAATAAATCCCCCTTTTTTTATGAATATAATATATTTGTTCTATTGTTTGTTATTTGCTTTATTTTTAATTGAGAAAAATTAAATAACAAAACAATAGTTACACCTAGATTATACCATATGCGTTTCTTTTTGCCCTGCTTATAAAAATAGAACCTACCTTAGTGACACAATGCTCTAACATGTAATTTATGCTTTAGTGTTTCTTGTGGTGTTTTTTTTTTTTTTTCAGGAATTTCAGATTACAAATGTTACTCCTTTTAGAGAAGGGAACTGACAGTATTCTTGCTTTCTAGGTGGATATGACGCTGATGGAGGCCTCTCTGAAAATACTTATGGTTGGAAGTCGCTGGGGCAAGAGTTGAGAATCAATGATGTGACTACTGATAAAACCACTTTTCAGCATGGAAACCGTGCTTTAGCTACAAAGGACATGAGGAAATCACAGGGTACATTCACCTTTCAGTGCTCATACATTGTTTGTTTGGAATGAATTGCCTTGGAGCTTAAGTGGGGCTGTTGAATTCATTTATTTACTAGCATCACTTTCTCTTTTATGTCCCAGACCGACCGTTGGCTCACTCTGAGGAGTCTCGTCTGGCCAATCTTCTGCGGAGAGCGTCACGGGAAGATGACCGGGAACGCAGACTGGCCACTATGAAACAAATGAGGGAGTTCATTGTGCACTCTGAAAATAAAGTGGTACGGTCTGACATGCTCAAATCGATTTTTATGTGTCTATAGAATTAAACAGTTTTTAATCTGTATTGTTTGCATTCATACATTACAGGTCCTAGTGAAACAGTTGGATTCCATTTTGAGCACCCTGAATGACATTTTGAACGAGAGGTATGACTGCACGGCCTATTTTTAACACAATGGGGGGGGGGGGGTTTATCAGAATTCAGTCCACTGAGGGTATATTTAGCACTTCATTGTTCATGAAGTGTTATGAACACCTTACTGAGTCCTAGTCATAAACTATTTAACCAGCCATTATTACATTTTGCCATACCTGAAAAAAATTAGCCCGCTAGTATGGGAATTTTTGAAATTTTAAGACTGGGTGTTAGACACCCCACTCCACAGGATATGCCAATTGTGTAAGTTCCTTTTGTACTGTTATGATTACAATATTTCCCTACACTTGTATTTTGAATGTGATTCATTGGCCAAAAAAAGAGAATACACACAATAAGCAATATGGCTTTTCCTTAATTTCGATAGATATTGCAATAATACATAGGCCTTGTCCCAAATGGCACCCTAAGCGTTTGCAGTCTTCCACCAGGTCCACACTTTGTGACATAATGCTATGTAATAATTATCAGGTAGAAGTTTACTTTGAAGCTCAGCTCAGTTTGGGCCAGGGCGCATAGTGGCTGCAAAGTGAGCACTCACAAGCACAGTTCTGAAACCTTAATGGATGCGCATGAAGGGGTCATTGTAAGTTTACAAGACCACAAGTTCACATGAAGTGTGCCATTTGGGTCAGGGCCATTGTTATCCTGGATTATTTTGGCCATGATAATTGTGCAGTGAAAATCTGGCCTAATTTCAACTCAAATCGATATGTAATATTTATCTATTTATGTATATGTATGTATGTATGTATATATAAAGTAGCCTTATAATAAGCAGGGTAGTGTACAGTCAACTGGACATTATTGCATATTAAATCCATGCAGTACCCGATCACACGTTTCTGTGCATTTCTGTTTGGCCTTACAGTAGTAAGCTCCTGCAGGAGCTCAGGCAGGAGGCCGCGTGCTGCCTGGGATTGCTCTGTGCCGCCCTCAGTTATGAAGCCGAGCGGATCTTCAAGTGGATGTTCCTCAAGTTCAGTGTGTCCACAAAGGATGAGGTGAAGCTTCTGTACCTGGTGGCAGTGCACAAGGCACTTGAAACGGCAGGGGAGAAGAAGGCTTTTTCATCTGTAATGCAGGTATTATTTATTCAGCTCCATTGCTAAATCTTGGATTACCCTTCTGTATAATCTTTTTCTGTGGTTGAAATAGTCCTGGGCGATAAAACTGTATCGATATTTATTGACGGTACACCTTCAATAACGATATAAAAATTGTTCGATATAGGCACATGCTATGAGTGACGCAGGCAGCACACACGAACACATGCTGAATTGAGTGCTGTGCCTGCCTGTGATGAGGAGATTGTGAATAAAGAATGAATATTAGTCGAATTTAAAATAAACATTTGCATTTGAATGTTAGGTGTGCATCAGGGAGCGTCATCAGTGGCGTGCGAGATGCAGTGATATTAGTGACGTTGTTGTATTTTAATGTTTTGTTAGTCTAGCCCACGAGATGCGGCGCTGCTGTGTTATGCATTCAAAATATTAGAGAAATATAGAAGCTCAATGCGGAGAAGATCTTGATTGGGTGAAAACCGTAACCAAGCCATTCACACAGATGCATATTCAGCGCATTTTTAGACGGACAAATATGACTGCTGCACTTGCGTCTCACAGAAGAGATGCATAGAAAGTCATGCAAAGTTAAAACCGTTTTAACGTTTAGAAAACGCGATGCGGTGTCTCATTTGTAAATGCTATCTGTGTGATCGGCGATTTGGCTCTTTGTATTAGGCTAAGCAATGCATAAACACATGATGCTGTTTTGTTCATAATTGTTTATGCAGTTTACAAAATTATATTTGATTTATGAGTTAATTTAGACGTAATACAGGTTTTTTTTTATAGACTTATGTCCTTGCGTTGTCAATTTAAATGTGCTGCATTATTTTGCTCATTGCAAAGTTAAAACCGTTTTAACGTTTAGAAAACGCGATGCGGTGTCTCATTTGTAAATGCTATCTGTGTGATCGGTGATTTGGCTCTTTGTATTAGGCTAAGCAATGCATAAACACATGATGCTGTTTTGTTCATAATTGTTTATGCAGTTTACAAAATTATATTTGATTTATGAGTTAATTTAGACGTAATACAGGTTTTTTTTATAGACTTATGTCCTTGCGTTGACAATTTAAATGTGCTGCATTATTTTGCTCATTGCGCCCTCCTGTGGCCTCGGGAGACAAGCCAAAAGTTTCCTTAAGACCTATTTAATCTGCATATAAAACATTAGAAATTAGATATTTGTTTAATTTTTATTGTGTGTTTGAGAGTTAAAACAAAAAATATTTGTTGTTTGTCTCAATAAATTGGGTTAATTTAAAAATGCAGTGGTTACTCTGTTTTACAAAAGTTTATAAAAAGTCAATAATTATTGATACCGAACGATATGAAACATTATATCATTAATACATTTTATAGCTATATCGCCCAGCCCTAGGTTGCAATGTTTTACCGTTTTGTCTTTCAGTTGGTGATGAGCAGCCTTCAGTCTATCTTGGAGAACTTGGACACGCCAGAGCTGTTGTGCCAAAGTGTAAAATGTATTTTACTGTTGGCCCGGTGTTATCCACACGTATTCAGCACCAACTTCAGAGTAAGCAGCGCACGCAGTCTTACATTTAAAATCTTGAAATCTGAAAGGAAAGAGCTTGTAAATTAACTGCTGCTTTTGTTTTTCAGGACACAGTGGATATCTTAGTAGGTTGGCATATAGACCACACACAGAAACAGTCTCTTACTCAACAAGTGTCTGGTACTATTTGTTTTATATTTAGTTTCTTTTCTCTTTTTTGGGAAATAACCTGTCTAACCTGTCTCAATATATCTTTCTAGGCTGGTTACAGAGTCTGGAGCAGTTTTGGGTCGCAGATTTGGCCTTTTCAACTACATTATTGGGTCAGTTTTTGGAAGACATGGAGGCGTATGCTGAGGTAACATAAATTGTTTTAATTTGGTTTCTGATACTCCATTTATTATGAGATTTCTGAGGTTCTAATGCTCTTCATAGGATTTGAGTCATGTTGTATCTGGGGAATCAGGAGACGAGGACATTCCCCCTCTCGCAGTATCCCTGCCAAAACTGGCAGCCCTGTTGAGAGTTTTTAGCACAGTTGTGCACAGCATCGGAGAACGATTCAACCCTATCAGAGGGCCTCCGATCACAGCAGCATATGTCACTGATGTTAGTATCCAACACGCATGGCCTCTGCTTTAAATATCTGTGTTTCTGCAATACAAATAGATCCTCTAAGATAAACTGCTGTCATTTATAGATCAACAAACACTTGAGAATACACACACACACAATCCTTTACTGATCTGACGTAAATTGTTTGCATTTTCTCGCTCACAGGTTTTGAACCGTGTTTTAGCCTGTGTCACCACAGCCAAGCAGGTGTTCTTCTCGGAGGCAGTGCTGACAGCAGGAAATGAGTGTGTGTGTGTCCTGCTGGTCAGCATGGACTTGGGCAACCAGCTGATTGATGCTGTAATCTCTTATGGCCTAGACCAGCTGGACAGCTGCCAGTGCTGTGGACCAGAATACAGCATGTCCGTCCTCACCCTGCTTACACTGGTAGGACTTGACTTGATTAATCCAATAACCGACAGACTGGAGTACAGTTTGTGGGATTTGTGTAAATAAATGTAGTTCACACTTTGGCCTTGTCACTATTATTTTTGTCTTTGAAATACTTTTTCACACGTTTTATTTATTTATTTATTTTTAATGCGTGTTTGTAGATTGTTGACCAGATAAACACCAACATCCCGGCTGCTTTTGTGGAGAAGTTGCTGGCCCCAAATTCCCAACTCTTGGAGCTGCGTTTCCACAGAAAAAGAGAGGTACGATCAGTAACCTCAATTGTTAGAAATTCAACACACACAGCTATGAGCTAATGCTTTTTTGTTTGTCACAGGTGATGGCAGCTGCACATGGAGTGTATCATGCTGTGCTGAGCCTAAAGAACATCCCTACCCTGGAGGCAGCTTATAAACTGGTCTTGGGCGAGATGGGCTGTGCGCTGAACAGTTTGCTCAGCCCTCTGGGTTTGCCTGCTGCCTGTCCTAACATACAACATCCTGCCTTTAGCCAGCTGCAGTTCAGCCCAGAGAGAGCAGAGTTTATCCTTATCTTCGACTTCAGTGCTCTCACCACCATTGGCAACACCAAGAACTCCCTCATCGGGGTCAGCATGAATTCATACTTGGCTCTGTGAAAGCATTTTTTGCAGTCATACAAGAAAATATGTAAAAGAGTAGAGTAATAGCGCTTATTTTTTCTGTGTTACAGATGTGGGCTTTGTCCCCTACTGTGTTTGCCCTGCTCAGTCAGAATCTGGTTGTAGTTCACTCTGATTTGGCAGTTCATCACCCTGCTGTCCAGTATGCAGTGCTCTACACTCTCTATTCTCACTGCACCAGGTAACAATGCAACATTACCTTTACTTACCTGGATGATGCTTCTTGAAAAATGTTCAGGGTTTCCACAGTCATAGTGTTTTCCAGGCCTGTTATATTATTATAATATAATATATTATATTGATGATATATATTATAATATTATATGTATATACTGTTGATTAAACTGTAAACAGGCACGGCGCCAGAATTTTTTCTCTACCGGTGCTAAGGGGGAGCTAGACCAATATGTAGGGGTGCTAAGAAAATAAATGATATTGATGACGTCAGAGTTACTTCATAAAGAAATGGGGCTAAACCGGGGCTATTAAAAATTCTGACGGGGCTA
>NW_015505228.1:2127900-2164490 GCF_001515645.1 Sinocyclocheilus grahami
ACCGGGGGTATTAAAAATTCTGACGGGGCTATAGCCCCCCCCCCCAGCCCCGTTGTAGCGCCCTCACTGACTGTAAAATGATATTCTATTTTTTAAAAAAATCTTTACTTTTGAAGTTTCTGTTCATCAAAGAATCCTAAAAGTATCACTGTCTCCACAAATGTGTGTGTGTGTATATGTGTGTATATGTATGTATGTGTGTGTGTGTGTGTGTATATATATATATATATATATACACACACACACACACACACGTAGAAAAATTTGACCGTGATAATAAGAAATGTTTCTTGAGCACCAAATCATATTAGAATAATTTCTGAAGGAATATGTGAACATTTTAAATGACATTGCTTTAGAAAAATATGTAAGATCGAAATAGAAAAATAATGTTTCTAAAAATGTAGTACTATTTCACAATATTACTGTTTTACTGTCTGATTAATTAGTAAATTTGTCTGAATTAAAAATTAATTAAATTAAAATCACAAATGTATTGGACGAATAGTGTGAGAAATGTAGAATAACACTGAAGTGTTTAACAAGTGGCAGTGTGGTTTCATGAATTATGCAGTGCTATATGGTTTTATCATTGTATTTCTTGCAGTGTACATAAAACTGTCAAAAAACGCTTTGTCATTCACTTGATTTGAGCC
The DNA here is from genome assembly GCF_001515645.1 of Sinocyclocheilus grahami. Taxonomy (NCBI): domain Eukaryota; kingdom Metazoa; phylum Chordata; class Actinopteri; order Cypriniformes; family Cyprinidae; genus Sinocyclocheilus; species Sinocyclocheilus grahami. The sequence continues at coordinate 2,128,557 of NW_015505228.1, forward strand.
TCTCTCACTCCAGGCGTGATAACTGATAGACTGCTGCCTGTCTCTCTTTATTCCTCCCAAGACATGATCACTTTATCTCAAGCAGCCTGAGCTCTTCGTCTCCATCCCTTTTTGACGGTGCTGTCATCAGCACAGTTACCACGGCAACCAAATGCGCCCTCTTGTGGCCTCAGGAGAGAAGCCAAAAGCTTTTCTTCACCCTAACTGAAATTATGCATTTTAAATTAAAATATAATTCGAATATTGATAACATTTAAGTAAAAAAATTCTAATTTAGTTTTTCAGCCATTTTAACAGCCCTAGTTTGCTGACAGACACCAGCGTTTCCCACAGACTGCAAATTAATTCTCTGCCAGCAGGAGGCGCTTTGTGAGCTGGAGATATCGCGGTTTCCCCGGTAACTGCTGCAGACCTGCCAACCACTGAAACGTGAAGCGCTCATTTTATTATAAGCCTTTTGGAAAATCTATTTGAGGGGGTCAGTTTTGATATTGTGACGAGCTGCCACAAATAACTCAATGTAGATATAGGCCGGCTGATCAATCGGTCAACCTCTAATTTCTAGTGTTTATTTTTTCCTCTGAATCCTAAAACCTTGCTTAAAGATTTAGATTAGATTTTTAATCACTGGTTTTTAGTGTGGTCTCAGCCTCTACTGTTAGTAGTTATTTTGTCTTTTTTAACAACCTTTTTTAGGCGGCTGTTACTCACCTGGTCATTAGAGGTGTCTCTGATGATGAAGAAATCTGAAACCTACTGCCCTCTGTTCTCACTCCCATCCTTCCTCAAATTCTGCAAAGGCTTACTGGCAAATTGTGAGTTAATATCCCTGTTGTTATTTCTGGATTTTTAGTTTACAAAGGTGAAAATGTTATAAAGAGAATCATTCTCCAGATCAACAAATAAAGGGTTAGGATAATAAACTAGTGACCAAGTGAATGGACTTTTAACATGTCAGTTTTCCTCTATGTAGCCTTGAATGAAGACCCCACCATATGTCTGCAGGCATGTAACAGTCTTCAGGTTGGCATGTTAGAATGAGCCATTTTAGGTAGGCGTGGTTGACTCTTCTATAAAGAAATATGTCTTTGGATTTGAGTCTTTGCAGCTTTACAGATCTTCTTTATGCACCAAGATCTTGTAACACTCCAAAGAGAAAGGAAACTTGAAATCGCATCATATGACCCCTTTAAGACAGAGTAGGTGGTACTGCGCATATGTGTCAAGCTCGTTCGTCCATGCTCATGCACGGTTTAGTATACTTCGAAAGCTGTGCGGACGCGGCTGTGCGCGAGACGGAACGGAATGCGGAAAGTGAAGTATACCCGGGCCTTCAGGCAGCCTTCTCAGTGGCGCGCGAAATGCGTCGACGATGTAAGTGTCATTGCATTTTAATGCTTTTGTTAGCCTGTCCAGTTGAACCCACTAGATGTGGCGCTGTTACGTTGTTCATTCAAAATATTGCAGAAAAAGAGAACAATCAATGCAGGGAAGATGTTGTTTACGTCAAAACCGAAACCAAGCCGTTCACACAGAACGCATATTTATCGCATTTTCTAGAGGGACATCTATCACCGTTGCACTCGCGTCTCGCAGAAGAGAGTCGCAGGTTTAGAAAGCTATGTAAAATTAATGTAAGTTCAACTTTTAAAAAAACATTTCTCACACCATATGTCTGCAGGCATGTAACAGTCTTCAGGTCGTGTCATCTTCCTTGACCACAGAGCTTCTCCAGAGGTAATCACACATCCTTTGCTTGTTAGACGCTGTCTTCCTGCAGGAACATTCATTAGTGCTGCATCGGTTCCCCCGGTAACTGCTGCAGCCCTGCCAACCACTGAAACGTGAAGCGCTCATTTTATTATAAGCCTTTTGGAAAATCTATTTGAGGGGGTCAGTTTTGATATTGTGACGAGCCGCCACAAATAACTCAATGTAGATATAGGCCGGCTGATCAATCGGTCAACCTCTAATTTCTAGTGTTTATTTTTTCCTCTGAATCCTAAAACCTTGCTTAAAGATTTAGATTAGATTTTTAATCACTGGTTTTTAGTGTGGTCTCAGCCTCTACTGTTAGTAGTTATTTTGTCTTTTTTTAACAACATTTTTTAGGCGGCTGTTACTCACCTGGTCATTAGAGGTGTCTCTGATGATGAAGAAATCTGAAACCTACTGCCCTCTGTTCTCACTCCCATCCTTCCTCAAATTCTGCAAAGGCTTACTGGCAAATTGTGAGTTAATATCCCTGTTGTTATTTCTGGATTTTTAGTTCACAAAGGTGAAAATGTTATAAAGAGAATCATTCTCCAGATCAACAAATAAAGGGTTAGGATAATAAACTAGTGACCAAGTGAATGGACTTTTAACATGTCAGTTTTCCTCTATGTAGCCTTGAATGAAGACCCCACCATATGTCTGCAGGCATGTAACAGTCTTCAGGTCGTGTCATCTTCCTTGACCACAGAGCTTCTCCAGAGGTAATCACACATCCTTTGCTTGTTAGACGCTGTCTTCCTGCAGGAACATTCATTAGTGCTGCAACTCTTCCTCCTGCTCTTGGGGGCGGAGGTTAAAAAAAAAACCTCTTGTTTAATCAGCACTGCTTCTGTCTCCTTTCTCTGTGCAGGTGCGTGGACGTTTGTCGAGTTCAGCTGGTCCACTCAGCAGTCCGAGTCCGGCAGGCCTTTGGGAAATTGCTGAGATCTGTTCCCATGCACGTTGCATTGAGGTTTGCAAGACTCCTTTTCGCCTGTCTTGAATTCACACAATAGAAACCAGAGGGGAGCATTAAAAGCTGTAGTTGATGTGATGGTAATTGTCGGCTTGTCTCCTAGCAGTGCCCGTGGTCACTCTGAGATTAAGGAGATTTCTCTGGCCATCCGCCGACACATGAGCAAAGTACCTATCAACACATTCCACCCACAGGACTTTTCTGACCTCATTGGGTTTATTCTGTATGGAACTGTCCACCGTGGGGGGTGAGTAGGTTCATTTCTTTATTCTCACCTTGGTGAGAACAAATGGACACGTTTGTTCGTTTGAATATATTTTATATTTGATAAAACCCTGTACTGTAGACCATCTACAGCTGAAATAAAAGGGGAGCTGGGAGTCATTATCTTTGGAGTTATTTATTAGATATTCATTGTTTCATACGCAGTAAGGAACCCTGGTTGGAGCGGCTGTACCACAGCTGTCAGCGGCTGGAGAAGAAAGACTCAGCCATGGTGCCCCGTGCCCTACTGAAGACTGAGGCGGTGCTGTGGCAGTGGGCGGTTTGGGAGGCCGCTCAGTTCACTGTTCTCTCTAAACTCCGGACCCCTCTGGGACGAGCCCAGGATACTTTCCAGACCATAGAGGGTTAGCGAGTTATCCATTTAGGAATTTGACTAATCTCAAAAAATTCCAAGATTTATTAAAGGAATAGTTTGCTTAATTGAAGTTTTGACACTATTCATTCCCCTTCGTGTCATTCAAAATGTGTATGACTTTAATTTGTCATTCTAGATACTTGTGAATACATTTTGAAGATTGCTGGGGTGCATTTCCCAAAAGCATTGTTAGCCAACTATGGTTGCAAGCCTCGTTAAATTCTAATGGTAACGATGGAACTTGCGACCCCAGTTGCTTTTGGGAAATACACCCAGGTCTCTCCATTCCATGCAATTACATTTAATTTTCAAATAATTTTGTGAAAACATGGAAAATATGCATTAAGCAAAAATACAGTTTTAAAGTGCCCCTATTATGGGTAATGAAAGGTTCATAATTTAGTTTTGGTAGTCCCCAACAACAGGTTGACATGCATGCAAGGTCAAAAAACGCTTTCATTGTCTTATATGCATTTATTTTTACCTTACTTAACGGCTCCCAAACGATTCTTTTTTCCAAACCCCTCCTTTGTGTGACGCTAATCTGCGGTGATTGGTCCAATTGGTCTCATTTTCATTTCATCATGCCTGTAATGCCTGATAACACAGCCTTTGTGAGCAGTGCTGCTTTGTGTACAGCGTTACCGGGGAAACATGAAACGACTTGGGATTCGTTTTAAAAATGACTCGTTTCAATGATTCAGAGTCGACTCTTCTTTTGAGAGACGATAACTTTATACACGGTGCACTTTCAGATTTAAAACTTTGCAGGATGTTTTCATTCACTTAGAGCTGTGTTGCACACTGCATGAAAGGTAATTTTCAAAAATCCATAATAGGGGTACTTTAAGTTGAATTCTAAATGTTCCATTTTCATTGACGCATTAAATTTTTTGCAATACATTTTAAATTTCACAAATAAATGATTACTGAAATAGGTTGAAGGATTGGAACTATTACTCCATTATCTTCCCAACATTGCTCCTTTTTGAGATGTCAGTTATTGTAAGGCACTGGCTCTACACTATTAGGATTTAATATCCGAAAGCCTTATTTAATTGTTTTTGCTCTGTGCTTTGCCCTGTAGGGGCCAGAAATGGAGGTGCCAATCACCATGTTAGTGGAGGCGATGTGTGAGCTGCGATGCCCTGAAGCTATACAAGGTCTGGCAGCCTGGAGTCTGGCCAACAGTGGCAAGAGCCTGGGCTGGCTGGGATCAGTGGTGCTGCAGGCTGAGGGAAAGTAAGTGTTTTGTGTTCTGAAAATAATTAACCTACTTTACACCATGCAAATTTGTCTAGTCGCTCTGTTCTCATAAAATGTTGATGTTGCGTTGTTCCCAAGGTTTGAGAAGGCAGCGTTAGAGTACCAAGAGCAGCTGTGTGCCGTCACAGGGATGGACTGCTCTATTAAAGGCTTTGATCGCTCCCTGTTAAAACTCACTGGCTCCAACACCTCCAGCCCAAAACACACCAGCAGTGGTGAGTATTTTGCCGTAAATGTCTCACATGAGAAAGGAAATGCAGGATAATCCTGAATAGGGTTGAGGTAAAAAAAAAAAAAATTATTCATATATGAATCTCAATTCATATATTTTCTGATTCCAATTGAACCGCTGCGCATCTCAAAGCAACAGACAGTGATTCATTACAGAATGAATTAGGTTTTGAATTAATCGTATGAGTGAATGATTCAATTAATAATTCATAAAGACAATAGTGTCTGGCTTTGTTTCAGAATGTTTGAACAAATGAATGAAGAGGACTTGCCACCACCTATTGGCAGTTCTAGTTTCATATATCGTGTGTTGGTTAGTTTCATTGTTGTCATTGTATTTCGGTATTAGTTTTATTTTTAAAACTTTACTTTCATAGTAGTATTTATGAAATTGCAGTGTAGGTGTGTTCACATCTGAGCTGCATTAAAAAGTCTGTGTAAATAAACACTTTAGATGCAGCTTGTTCCACCTCTGCAGTGCAAAGATGGTTTTTGTTGATACTGATTCAGTTTGTTGGTAATAGCTCTATAGTGTCTCATTATTCAGACTGAATTTGTATAAATGTAAGAATGGACAAAAAAGTGAGATTCCAAAGGATTCCCATCCCTAGCCTTTAATGATATCAGAGGTTATTGTCCCCTGATCTTTTTTTTTTTTTTGCCGAAGTTGCCTTGGTTCTTATTGTTTCTGTCATGGCTGTTTTAATAGGAGATGGAAGGAAAACGGTGTTGTTGAAGTCCAGTGAGTGTTCTCCAGAAGTGCTCAACTTCCTGGCTAATAAGGCCTGTGAGTGTTATGTGGCCCTGAGCGACTGGGAGTCCGTGCAGGAGTGGCAGGCCAGCATGATGAACCTCAAAAAGAACAGCAGCAGTTCCAGTGTCAACCTCAAGACAGACTTTAACTACATCAGGTGTGTAGTAGCAGAACTATTGACACTAACTGAACTCCTCCTGACTGTAGGAATGTGAGGAGTTTGTTGAAATGATTGTTTTAATCTGTCTACCCTCCAGAGCTCTGAGTAGTTTTGAGGAGGGGGATTTCGCAGAGTGCCGTGTCCAGTTGGAGTTGCTCCCTGGGGAGGATTATGGCCTTCTTAACTCTTCAACTAAGGACAAGATTGGTATGATTAAATCCACAGTCATGGAAAACCAACATGTAGTATAGTTTTTTTTTTTTTTGTCAGGCCTGGAAAAGACATGGCAATAAAAATAATTAGCAGCAGCAGCATTTTTCACCTAGAAATGCTCAGCTCAATTTTTTTTTTGTAGAAATTAGAAATTGCTTTTTGTAAAGATGATCTTTAAAAATTCTTAAATCGTTTGTTTTACATTGGTCAGAACATGTGGAATCCATTTCTATGAACTGCTTCGCTGATCAGCAATTTGGTGTGTTATGTATTAATGTTTGTTTGTGTTGACAGACCTGAAGAGGCTTCTTCCTGCTGTGTTGAGCCCAGACCCATCAGAGCTCCAGAAGGCCATTGAGGTACAGCTCCTCAGAAGTGCTGTGGGAGCCATCACTGCGACCAATCACGAACAGGACCAGAAGGTTCTCGCATCATCTGAGTGAGTAAATGGTCTGAACACAGTAGATTTTTCAACAAGTTGTGTATGTACTGATGGCGAGTCTACATTTGGGTTTTCATCTTCAGCACCCTGGTGAAGTACCTGAAACAGACGGGCCGCATCTCTCTGGGTCCCCTGCGTCTCTCCACTCTCACTCTGTCTGACTCCTTGCACACTCTCAGCACCCTGCAGCTGCACTGTGCCAACTCTCTAGAAAACTCGCTCTGCAACCAGCACCCGGAGGTTTGAGCCACCACATCAACCCTGTGAGCATGCAAATACATTGTCATGTGTCTTTTCCTTTTCAAGAAATCCCTTTTCTTTGTTTTTCTCCCTGTAGGACTGCTTAATTCCGCTCTTCAGTGAAGCTTTGACCACCTGCAAGCAGCAGGATGTTCAGCCATGGCTACATGCTCTCCGATACACCACTTTCCAGCGGCAGCTCTTCCAAAAACTCAAAGGTAAGGTCTCCTTCTCTTGTGTGTAATTTTGGCTAATGAATGTGATGTGGCGTCTCTGTTGACTCTGCAATGATTCATCCAGGATCGTCTGCTCCAGTGGACTCTCACCTGATGGAGCTTTGTCTGACTGCGGTGAAATTTGCTCGTAAGCAAGGAAACATCGCCCTGGCCACGCGTCTGCTGAGTCTGTGCAACAAGCCATCAGTGAGCGACTCTGAAGGTCAGGACCTGGTGCAAAGCTTCAGGCAGCTGTCACTAGAAGGCACTGTTGGGGAGAAGTGGGGACCAGAGCTGGAGATCGAGAAGGCTAAAGTTCTGTTTGCTGCTGGTAAGTGTGTTTAAGCTGTTTCAGTCTGATTTGGGCCAGTTCACTTGGTCTTGGTGTTTTGCAGTGTGAATGTCTTAGCACTTCACTGCCTTTTAGGTCAGTCCGTATCTGCTATGGAAATGCTGAGCTCCTGTGCGCTGTCGTACTGTCACTCTGGAAAGTGTGAGCGTGCAGCCTGTCGCTCTGTGCTTACTCTGTGCAAATGGCTTTTGGCCGACTGGAAAGATCTGACTCCACAACTCAAAATGGTGGTGAAGAGGAACTCTGGTTCTACCAGCCTCTCAGCTCTCTCCAAAAACATCTCTGGCCTGTTGGAGCTGCCGCTGGAAGATCAGGGAATGCCACATATTACAACAGAGACTACAGGTAGGCTTAATGTCAATGCATTAAACCATGCTGTTTGTGTCATGAATGGTTGAGGACCAATATGATGATTGCATTGCATTCTACAGTGTCATGTGTATTAGTGTGTGATTGCTATTGTCTTTGTTTCTTTGTTCTGTCTGCAGTCAGTGTTGGTGTTGGGGAGCCAGACTTCGTCCTTGGGCAGCTGTACCAACTCTCAACTACTCAGGCTCCTGAAGTGGCCAAATCATGGGCTGCTCTGGCCAGCTGGGCGTACAGATGGGGCAGAAAGGTTGTGGACAATGCCAGGTATTTTCCCCAATAAAATTGCTAATGTTGGTTTACAAAAAAAAATGATATGCTCATACTTATGTTTTGTTTATTCTGTCTGTCGATAGTCAAGGAGAAGGGGTTCCGTTGCTCCTTGGAGAGAAGAAAGAAATTGAGGACTTGCTCCCAGCAGGCACCAGTGATGAGGACAAGGAAATCATTTTCGGCATTTTGGGTCAAGCCATGTGTCGTCCAGCTGGAATTCAGGTTATAGAGTTCACAGTTTGTAAATTAGTTTGAATCGGTGGTTTTCATACTATGGCACACTACACACTAAGGAACTATGGACATATAATCAGAGGCGGACAGTAACTAAGTACATTTACTTGAGTATTGTACTTAAGTACACTTTTTTGAGTATCTGTACTTTACTTGAGTATAATTTTTCACTCAAGTAATGGAGTTGAGTACTTTGTCCGCCTCTGCATATAATGCTAGAAACCATAGGCATTTCATTTAAATATACTGTAGTTCAAGAGTTTGGGGTTGGTGCATTTTTCTTTTCTTCCATTGGTGCTTTTGAAGGAGACCTTTTATGCTTACCAAGGCTGAAATGTTATTTTTTGAAAAAATAAATAAATACAGTAAAAACAGTAATAATGTGAAATGTTAGAATTTAAAAATGACTTGAAATTTGTTTCCAAGTAAAGTAATTATCAATAAGTTACTCCACTCCACTCACTTTCACATAATTCTTCAGAAATCATTCTAGTGTGTTGATGGTGTTCAAACATTTTATCAGTGTTGAAAACCGTTTTCATATTTTTCATTTTTTAGGATTCTTTGGCAAAAGGAAAGTAAAAAAAAAATTCCAAATTTAAATTTTCTATTTTAAACTTCCTTAAAAATCTTTTGGAATGTTATTTTTTACTGCCACTTTTGACTGATTTAAACTTGATTTAAAAATAAAAGTATCAATTTCTTAAAGATATGTTATTTTATCTTGTCTATATAAACTTGTAGATTTCTGCCACAAGGTTAATGCTGATGTTCATTTATCTGCGATGGGAATGTGAATAGTTCTTGTTTTGTGTATTCATTGGTCATTGTGTTCATGCAGGATGAGGACATGGCCTTGCAGAATGAAGAGGATGAGGAGGACGACATGGTGGATGTGATCGGCCGACAGCTGTTGAGTGCCTGCCCGTGGCTGTCTGAGGTGGAGGACACTGTGACCGATGGGCTGATTGGGGTGTGGAGGAGAGTGGTTGACCGAATCTTCAGCCTGTACCGGGTCTCCTGCAGAGCGTACTTCACCTTCCTTAAACTCAACGCTGGGCAGGTCAGAGGATTCCTCCTCTAATGTTTATGCAGTGATAAATTTCTAAAACCGAAATCGATCAAATTTCTTGGTGTCTTGATCATCAGGTGCCCATAGATGAAGACGACCCCAAGCTGCTCCTGAACAACCAGAGCAGCAAACAGAGCAGCGATGATGTCATTGTCATGGCAACCCTCCGTCTGCTGCGCTTGCTTGTGAAGCATGCTGGGGAATTAAGAGAGGGTCTGGAACACGGCCTGGCATCCACCCCCACTGCACCCTGGAGAGGTAAGAACTTGAACATCAATACAGTAATGAACACTTTCCTCTCTACATCATGTAGATAGTTATTTTTATTCATGTAATATTAATAGCTCCGTTTTATCTCTAGGTATCATCCCTCAGTTATTCTCCAGACTAAATCACCCTGAGGCTTACATCCGCCAGAGCATCTGCAGCCTGCTGTGCAGAGTCGCCCAAGATTCACCCCACCTTATCCTCTACCCTGCCATTGTTGGATCTATATCTCTTGGTGGAGAGGCTCAGGCTGCAGGTACATACTGTATTTCCAGGCTACCTTAGGCCATGTGTCCATCGAAGCATGGACATAAACATTCTTAGCCAGATGAAAATGCCAGACGCTCTTTTTAAAACTAGGGGTGCTTGAGCGCTTTGTAGCTGCCTACCTGATAGACCCATGGGGAACGAAATGTTCCTCTAAACACTGTTTTACATATTAATATTCTGGTAGTCTGGGACCATGCATCTGGGCCAAATATTTGCACCTAAACATAACAAAGAGACTATAGACAGTGTCTCACCTCTCTGCTTGCTTTTTTTTTTATTGAAGACAATTGGAAAATGCTCTGGCTTTATGCTTTGATGGAGACATTAAACAACCAGTCAGTTCTCAGTTTAGTGATCATATATAGAAGTTTAGCCTCTTTGGAGAAGAAAAATTGTTTTCATCTCTGCCAGGTAATAAGCTGCCGTCGTCCCTGCCAACCCTTCTTGGGAACATGCAGGGAGAGGCTCTTTGTGGGGGTGAGAGCGAGACGGGCAGCGGGCCGACTTCTCAAGAGAACAGCCGTGGGGAAGAGATGATGTATTCTAGTGAAGACCAAGCCATGATGCAGGACTGCTACAGCAAGATTGTAGACAAGCTCTCTTCTGCCAACCCCACCATGGTGCTACAGGTATTACAGAAATGACTTTGCTGTTCTATAAGTGTCTGTTTGTGTTAAAGGTCATTGTTTAAGAGTTGTTTTGTTGATCCTTGTGTGTGCAGGTGCAATTGTTGGTGGGCGAGCTGAGGAGGGTCACTCTGCTCTGGGACGAGCTCTGGCTGGGGGTCTTGCAGCAGCAACACATGCACGTTCTGCGCAGGATTCAACAGCTGGAGGACGAGGTGAAAAGAGTTCAGAACAACAACACTCTGCGCAAGTAAGTCAAGACCCTGGAAATCAATATAGAAGGAGAAACTTCATTAGTGAGTGACTCATGCCTCTTGGAAAATCATTTAAATTTTCAATCTCTTGTGGTTTAGGGATGAGAAGGTGGCTATTATGAGAGAGAAGCACTCTGCTCTGATGAAGCCTGTGGTTTTTGCACTGGATCACGTACGCAGCATCACGGCTGCTCCGGCGGAGACTCCTCACGAGGCGTGGTTTCAGGAGACGTATGGGGAGGCCATCCACAACGCTATAGAGAGACTGAGGAGCCCTCTTAATCCAGCCAATCCTGCCAGCAGCTGGGTGCCCTTCAAACAAGTCAGGACATCTGTGTGCATAAGTGAAATGCTGATATGCATGCTGTGCATTTTACCTTTTGTAATTCTACCCCATCCTGTCACAGATCATGCTGAGCTTGCAGCAAAGGGCACAAAAACGGGCTAGTTACCTCCTGCAGCTAGATGAGATCAGCCCCCGTCTGACTGCCATGACCAACACAGAGATGGCGCTGCCAGGGGAGGTGTCTGCTACAGATGCAGTCACCATCCAGAGCGTAGGCAATACCATCACCATCCTGCCGACTAAAACCAAACCCAAGAAGCTCTACTTTCTAGGCTCTGATGGCAGAAATTATCCTCACCTATTCAAAGGTATGAGTTTTAAACGTGGCTAAAAGCAGCACCAAAAACTCACCCTCATGTCATTTCAAACCTATAAGACCTTTGTTTTTCTTCGAAACACAAATAAACATTACTTGAGATTTCTGTCCCCCCTTTTTAAAGTATAAATTGAGCAGTTTAGTAAATGACATAATTTTCATTTTTGTGTGAATTATCCCATTTAATGCATTTAACATTTGCTCATGTAAACATTATCTTTGTGTTTTAGGATTGGAGGACTTGCATTTGGATGAGAGGATCATGCAGTTCTTGTCTATCGTCAACACCATGTTCACTAAAGTGAATCAACAGGAGAGTCCAAGGTTTCACGCCCGTCATTATTCTGTCACACCGCTGGGCACCAGATCAGGCCTCATCCAGTGGGTGGATGGAGCCACTCCACTATTTGGTCTGTACAAACGCTGGCAGCAGCGTGAGGCTGTGGTCCAAGCCCAGAAGGTGAGAGTGAAAATTAGCATAGAACACTTCAGAAAAAATATGGTTTTACAGGGTTTTTGTAGTTAAGACCATTTGTTATGTAAAAAATTAAGATAATTGATAAAAGTAAAAATACATAAAATATAAAAAATGCCAGTTGTCATTTTCAGTTGAGGTAAATAGTGCAGCCCTATTGATTGGCTTCCCTTTCGGTGAAGGAAGATTTAAAAATTGACCAAATCTTGTAACTTTTTTTTTTTTTTAATTTAGGCACAGGACTCCTTCCAGCAACCTCAGAATCTTCCCATGGTTCCACGGCCCAGTGAGCTCTATTACAGTAAGATCAGTCCTGCCTTAAAGGCTGTCGGACTCAGTTTGGATGTGTCACGCCGTGACTGGCCGTTGAGTGTCATGAGAGACGTTCTCCGAGAGCTGATGGAGGCTACACCCCCTAACCTCTTGGCGAAGGAGCTCTGGTGCTCCTGTACCACCCCCAGTGAGTGGTGGAGCGTGACTCAGGTCAGAGGAACCACTATTCACATGTCCTACCCATGTTCGGCACAGTGTTAGAATAAATGCCTTGCACTATAATTAACCAATCTTATGCGTCTCATTTAGTCTTATGCCAGATCCACTGCTGTAATGTCAATGGTGGGATACATCATTGGATTAGGAGATCGTCATCTTGACAATGTGCTTATTGATATGACGACTGGTGAGGTGGTACACATTGACTACAACGTCTGTTTTGAGAAGGGTGAGTGCTTGTTCACTTGAGAATGACTCAAAACATACTTCATGGGCATAGACATTTAAATACCTTATCATCCTAACAGGAAAAAGCTTGAGAGTACCAGAGAAGGTTCCTTTCCGTATGACACACAATATTGAGACCGCTTTGGGGGTCACAGGGGTGGAGGGCATCTTTAGATTGTCCTGTGAACAGGTAAGAATGAGATGATTCATGAATGTATATGATTCGTTTATTGTTTAATTTAGAACATGCATACAAATTGGAACTGTGTCCTTTCCTTGCAGGTCATCCAGATAATGCGCCGTGGTAGAGAGACCCTCTTGACTCTTTTGGAGGCGTTTGTCTATGACCCTCTGGTGGACTGGACAGCAGGTGGCGAGGTGGGCTTTGCAGGGGCTGTGTATGGAGGTGGTGGTCAGCAAGCAGAGAACAAGCAGAGCAAGAGAGAGATGGAGCGAGACATCACACGTAGCCTCTTCTCCTCCCGTGTGGCTGAGATTAAGGTGAGAATTTTAAGTGCAAATGGTACAGATATGTACATTTGCCTCTTAAATGTGAGGTATGTTGATTTCAATATAAGAATTTGCTAAAATAATGAATTTCTTTAACATTACTGCTACATGACATTGGTTGGGTAAGCAGGTATTGCATCCTCAAACTGTTGCCCCGGTTGAGCCATGTTGCTATATCACATATTCAGGGAAACCAAACTACTGATTAATTCTTAAGCTTGAATACAACATCAAAAAATGACACTCAAGCTGGTTTATATCATCACAAAAATGTAGGCCTAAACCGTCATCGCTGAGCTCTCTATATAAAGTCGAATGTATATTATATCCCACTTGCATGCATACAGTACACTCAATTTGAGCGATTTGAAGTGTATAGCAAATCTCAACTGTCTGATTTATTTCAGTACAAAATGTAACTATTATCACCCAGCTCTTCATGAAAAGGTGGATTCGCAAGTGTGCCCAACTTTATCTGCATACGTGTAGTATACTCCCATGGAGTGAATGTATAGCAGTTCTCAACTGCTTTGGTACTTGTGTTTGTCACAAAATGAAAACCGTATTATCGCCCAGCTCTAATATGCTGAATGCCATTGTAAGGCATGAAGATGTTAAGATATTTTACTCATTAGCGTTGTTTTTTGTAAAGCTGCTGTGAAATAATATGTATTGTGAAAAGCGCTATACAAATAAATTTGACCTGACTTGGTTTGCTAACCAAAAAATTTTTTTTTCTTTTTTTTTTTTTTTTTTTTTTTTTTTTTAGGTGAACTGGTTCAAGAACCGTGATGAGATGATTGGAGTGCTGCCGCAGGTGGAGGAGACAGTGGATGAGTACCTAAACCTGCAGGAGCAGCTCACACAAGTGGAGAAAGTGCAGGGCAAGCTGCTGGAGGAGATGGAGTTCCTGGAGGGAGCCGACACCAGAGCAGATCATCCCATCCACTCCCTGGAGCACAGGTCAGCAGACGAGACCACCAAGGAGTTTTTTTTTTTTATAGAGGGAATTATGCTCAGCTGGTCACAATTATTGCTTGATTGTGTAATAGTGTAGATTTGATTGGACAGATTATAAGTTCTAACTGTCATTCTTTCTCCCATCCATTTCCAGATTCTCCGAGCACACTCAGTTGCAGTCCAGGCAGAGAACTGTACAGGATGCTATACAGGGGAAGTTGTCAGATCTGGATCAGTGCATCTCTCAGTATCATGCTGCCTTTGCCAGTCTAGAGGCCACCCAGCTTGCCAGTCTCCTCCAGGAGATCAGTAGCCCTATTGATTTAGGTGCAGATCATTTTGGGTTTCTTTTACAGAATATTAACTGAAGTTTAATGAGAAGCAAAAGGAGCACTTGCAAACTTCTAATTTGTTCCTTTGGTCTGTGTAAACTGCAGGTCCACCTAGCTACGTCCCAGCAACATCTTTCTTGCAGAATGCAGGCCAGGCACATCTAATTAGCCAGTGTGAGGCACTGGAGGCAGAGGTGAGCGCTTTGTTACAGCAGAGGCGCTCTCAGCTGCGTGGCTGTCTCGAGCACCTGCACAGCTATGCCACAGTGGCCTTGCTGTACCCCCGTGCGGTGCTGCTCAGGCACAGAGTTCACACGTGGAAACAGTGGATGGAGGAGCTGGTGTGTGACATGACCGTCGATCACTGCCAGACCGTCTATCACCAGTAAGTGCAACTACTGATTGTGTCTCCAGTTCACGCTTTTTGGCTGCTTTTTCATCAGTAACTGGTCCAACTTCACATAATAAAAAACTATACAATTTTATAATTACACTACCGATCAAAAGTATGGTGTCAGTAAGATTTTTAAAAGAAGTGCTCATGCTCACCAAAGCTGCATTTATTTGAGCAAAAGTACAGTGAAACAGTAATATTGTGAAATATTATTATTATTATTAATATTATATTTAAAAACCTTTTTGATTTTAAAATGTAATTTTGTTCTGTGATGTAACGTGCCCTTGCTGAATAAAAGTATTCCAAAAAAAACAACACCCAAACTTTTGAATCAAGGTTCTCATGTCCTGAAAAATCTGGAAAAATCAATCATGCATTTTTATTAATTGTAATCATTTTTCAAATTGACTTTTCCATGTCCTCTAATTAATTAGATATCATAAAAATCCTCTTTTTCTTTCTTTTCAGGTATGAAATGCAGTTTGCACCCCAGCCCCCTCCTGCCACATGTCAGTTCCTATCTAGCATCGAGATGGCGCTGCAGCACCACGCAGCAGAAACCAACACTCGGCTGCTGCGGCAGGTAGAGCGTCTGAAGGCAGAGGGTGCTGGTGTGCCCGTTTGTGAGGAGCAGCTGCAGGAGATCGAGCGCTGCATCAAAGTCTTCCTGCTCGAGGACACCGAGCTCGGGTCCTTCAGCCTGGCCGGCATCATCGTCTCTGCCCTCTGTGCCCTCACCAGGTCTGAGTCTGTGGCTTTAAAAAAAAAAAAAAAGCTACAAGAATTGTGAAAACCTTCATTTGTTGCCGAAATAAAAACGTACCGGTCTTCCATGCCTTTTTTTCAGTGATCTTAAAGAATGAAAGAATTCAGTGTTTCTGTGCTTTGCAGGCGTAACCTGGTGATGGAGGGAGCTGCAGCCAGTGCCGGAGAGCAGCTGGTGGAGCTGACGTCCCGTGATGGTGCCTGGTTCCTGGAAGAGCTCTGCAGTATGAGTGGAAACATCACGTGCCTTGTGCAGCTATTGCAGCAGTGTCAGCTTCTGTCACATGACCTGGACATCCTCAGCCTTGCAGAGACTTCGCAAGTTGTCTACCTGGCCAATGGCGTCTACACCTGCCTTCAGGTAATGTTCTCAGTGTTTAATGGTATTCAGTGGTTTCAGTGATGGTTTTTCCCCCCTCTCAAACATTTTTTATTAATATTTGAAGGAGCTCAACACAAACTTCCGGCAGATCATCTTCCCAGAGGCTCTGCGCTGCATGCTGAAGGGAGAAAATACATTAGAGGCCATGCTAGTGGAGCTGGACGCACTTATCGATCAGTGCGCAGATGGGGTTTCGCTGCAGGGACTGGGGGAGGTTCTGCAGGCTCATCTTCGTAACACCGCCATGGGCCTGGAGGAGGATCCAGATGACCACTATCTGGATATCACCAGGTAAAATGGAAATATTTTCTAAGAAGTACATAATGTTATTGAATTTGGATGGACTGAACTTTGTGTCTGTTTTGTGTCAGGGTTCTGCGAGCCCAGTACTCAGAACTGATCCAGCCGCGCAGCATGGAGAGCTCCGTGCAGGAAACACCCAAGATGAGTGCCGGTCAGATGTTGTTGGTAGCTTTTGATGGCATGTTTGCACAGCTGGAGACTGCTTTTGGACTTCTGATTGACAAGGTAAAAATACTGATTTGTAAAATATTGTAGTTTGTAATTCATGTTTGGTTAGAGATGTAATACTGTCTAAGGCCACATCCACACGAAGCCTGAGCTTTCCCTGTCCGATCTTTTTTTTCTCCCTCGTCTCAAGAAAAATCTGCGTACACACGAAACTGACACAAAACGATGTAGTATACATGCCAGGCCAGTATGTGGCACTGTAATTCTGCCACAGAGATACACTAAAAACGGAGAAGACTTGGACTATGCGTATAAACCTTTAGCGCTGTATACAAACGAACATGGAACAATACATTTATTGATCTGTGTTAATGTTAGTTAATAAAAAGACAATCGTTCATGTTTTTGTTGCTGTTACGTGACGTAGCGGTGTCTGACTAGGGTCGAGACGTGGGGTAATGATATATATATGAAAATATACGGATTGGCTGTATGCATGAAAACGCAAAGGTGTCGTTTTCAGATTGATCCACTCTGGTACCCGGTTTGAGAAAATAGCGGTTTCACACTCCCAAAACGCCGGATCCGTCTGGATGAAACGCCAATACGATGCAAAATTTTTACGTACACAGCTAAGCGCATCTCCATGTGGACGGGCCTAATATTTGACCACCTGGGTCTGTTGTACAATTTAGATGTTCTGTAAACCTGTACTATTTATCAAAGAATACTGATTATTTTTTTTTTCTTCAGTCTGAGAAGTATACACGAGTTAAATACCGTATGGATTAGTGCATTAACAGTAAAATACTCTAGTTATGATTAGGGATGCACCAAAAGTTCGGCAACCAAAATTATTTGGCAGACAATAGCAAAAAAAATCTCTTTCAGTGCGACAAGACTGAATAAATTGTACCAAACAATGACGTGACGCTGTCAAATAGAGGCGTGCACTAATGCAGCAAACATGTCAACATTGTGAAAGACGCAAAAAATGATTACATGCACCGACAGCGAGAGACTGTTTAGTACTGCATCGCTTGTCTTCGATGAGAAGAGGAACAGGTGGTTGCTGGTTACTGTAAGACGATTGAAATCATGAAATGGCCTTAAACAATTATTAAATAAACTGCAAAATGTTATGTTTTCTAATACATGCACGAATTGCATGTATTCTGACAGTAATGACAAGCTCGATAGCAAGGGCTCAAAGTCCAAAGCACGGGGAAAATCTGCACTGAAGCTGCTACTCGTCAGTTGCTCGGTCACATTTTAATGTATTTTTTCAAGGCGTGTGACAATGCGATACGTGTGACAAACATCTTCCCAAATTCGTTATGAGAATCATTTATAAATCTGCTGTTGTCCGCACTGAAGGTCTTCCTGCGGGTTTCTGCCAAAATAAAAGCTGAGAAAAAGCAAGAACTCCATCAACATTAATAAATTTTAGTATTGTAATTTTACTGTTGTTCTGTAAAATAAAATAAAGACGATAATAATAATTACAACAGCTCTATTAATACATTTATTTTAACATTCACACACTGTTCAAATTGGGATCTGTAATATTGTCTAATGTTTTAAAAGAATTCTCTTCTGCTCTGCAAGGCAGCATTTATTTGTACAGTAAAAAAATACATGCCTGATTCAAGAAAGGGGTTTCAAAAATGGCCAAAAAAATATTATTTTACTAACTAAATTAAATTTAAGTTAAATTGTGCTTTGTTGGTATAATGTCTGCTAGAACATTAACAAATGTTTAGTGTTAAGTAAATATTTTTAAATTGTCGTTTTGTAATCAAGTTTTTCTTTGAAAAGCAAGACAAAACAGTAAAAAAAACACATTGTGGCTATTTAATTAATGCAATGGTGAAAAATATAGAGGAAAAAAACGTTCGGTATTTTGGCCCAGTGTTTCATTTTGTTCGGTTTCGGCTTTGGCCAAGAATTTTCATTTTGGTGATAGTAATATATTTGAGTTGTGTTTTTGTCGTCTTTAATAGAATAAACCATATTTTCCATGTTTTTTGATGCTATTATTATTGTGTATTCATATTGAATGGTGTTCCATGAAAGCAACAAATTGTGACTGCAAATAACTGAAGTGGAAAGAGATGAAAAAAAGAGCATATGACTAGGAGGGTAGTCAGGTTTTTCTTCTGTTTTTGTCCCTAGCTGATCATATGCCTGAGATGTGTTTATTTGATTAGAGTGCTGTCTAAATGAATCCTGTTCTCCCCTCTAGCTGAACTCTATGGATGTGCCTGCTGCCTGGAGAAAGGTGGATGTGATCCGGGAGTCCAGAGCTACACAGGTCCATTTCTTTGATAATGTGCAGACCAGGCAGGTCTTGGAGGAAATTTTCTTCCTGAAGAGACTCCAGACCATCCGAGACTTCTTCCGTCTGTGCGGATCATTTGCACAGACGCTATCTGGTAAACATCTGCTAGATAATTTCGCAATATATTATGTATATTTTCTCAATATTAGGAATGACGCATGAATAAAGTAAGAAATACAAAGTAGCACGCAAGAGTAGTATGTCATTGTTAGGGTTGGGTACCGAAACCTGGTACCAATATGGCACCGGTACCTATGTAACGGGTATGTACTAGAACCGAATCAGAACGCAGATTTCAGTGCCATGCCTGAGCGATCGATTGAAATATTTGTCCTCTGGTTCTCCGAAACGGACGTAAGAAGCTTCATCACCGGTACCACACGTGAAAAATAATTTCCCGACTGAGAAAATGCACGTGAACTCAAGTCAGAAAACTGTAATAATACAAATCTTTGTAGTAACGAGAGTGTTACTACAACACTTTCCGACTTAAAAGCACAACTCGGGAAATGAGAGCATTCGAGGAGCGCATGAATGCAGTAATTACACTTGCTCTGATGGCAGCAGGTAGCCTTCCGTTAACTAAGCTAAACATGCTTAAATTAAAATGCCTAAAGCTAAACTTCCCTTGTATTCACATTTCTAAACCTATTGTCCAACAAAAGAGAACATTATAACCTTTTTACTCCACAACACCTGTCAAATGCTTCCTTTTGTGATCTGATGTGGCTTCTTGTCACAGAATGAGGCAGAAAATATGTTCCATAGGCTACTACATCGATTAGCAATGGATTATAAATGCACTTAATTGTTATGAAAATACCAGAGATGGCTTGAATAACACAGATAATCTATATTGTCGCAGTCGAGTGTTTATTGCCTTTGTTTTATCATTCAAAACGTTTATATATTCTGTTTACTCAGTTGCAGCTATAATAGCATGCCTTTGTCCATATAAGGGATTTCCTGGAGGGTCATGAGTTCCTACTTCTGTGACTAGATATGTGGATTTTCTGTGCGAGGGCGCCCTCTGGTGTCCAGTATGAATGAAACAGACATCATGCGTTTATAGTGCTAATGGCTAATCCATCATGTTTTGGGGAATTTAAAAAAATATATATATATTTTTTTTTAAGTATCGGTTTAGGCACTGAAACTGTTTTAAAAGTATTGATTTGGCACCGGTATCGAAAAAAACCCTAGTCATTGTGCAGAATCAGGCTTTTTATTACACACTTATTTTTCCAACAGGAACATGTGCTACACCTACTGATGAGCCTCCACCCTCAAATGGCCCAGTACCCATAGTGAAACCCATGTACAGAGGCTCCACTGTAGTGACCGAAGACCAGATGATGCGGCCCATCAAAGCCTTCACGGCAGATTTTGTGAGGCAGATGCTAATGGGGCTCCCCACCCAGGCTCTGGGCCTGGCCATCTGCAGCGCTCTCAGTGCCCTCGGCATGGATCTCATTGCCCAGGTGGAGGCCAAGGACTTTGGCGCTGAGGGGAAGGTTTCTCTGGATGACCTGTGCAAGAAAGCAATAGAGCAAGGGGTGCAGGCAGGACGGATATCCCAACTGCTGCTCAACAGGGCTACAGTGCTTGCCAGCTCCTACGACACGGCTTGGAAAAAACTGGACCTGGTACGACGTCTGGAAGTCAGCATTGAAGCCTGTAAGGTCAGCCTGCAGAGGACTCAGCTTCACATCGCCATGTTCCAGGTAAGAACCGTGTCTCCGTTTACAAAAAACAATGTCGTCATCGGTTGTGGCTGTGAAGTTCTAGTGAAACTTTGTGTGCAAAAATTCAGGTCCCGTATGCATTGTCAATAACATAGAGAAGTAACAAACTACAGTCACTTTAAAACCAAGCAGCTTTTTGTTGGTCAGCGCAGCAAATTCTAATCTGAACATGAGCGGGATTTGACTGAAATTCACCCATGAAATTTTACCAAGCACCAGTAAATGTGACCTTTGCCCTCTGTTCTCTCTCATCAGTGGCAGCATGAGGACATTCTCGGTGCGAGGACTCAGCCCATGACGGTCAGTCCCCCACCTCGCTCCATCATCCTGAGCAACATGAAGAAGAAGCTCTACAAACTCAGTCAGGACGAAGCTTCTATTGGCAGCGTCCAGGTTAAAGCCGTTGCATATTTTGGAAAATGTCAAAGTGAAATAGAAACCTTTTAATTTAAACCGTATTGGGTTTTGTGTTGCAGGAGAAGTTGGCAAGTCTAGAGGGCAGCATAGAGCAAAGGCTGAAGTGGGCCGGTGGCGCAAACCCTGCACTCGCCCCAGTGCTGCAGGACTTTGAGGCCACTATAGCAGAACGCCGTGCCTTGGTGATGAAGGAGAGTCAGCGTGCCAACCAGGTTACTTTTCTCTGCAGCACCATTCTCAACTTCGAAGGTCTGCGTACCCGCACTCCAGAAGCCTTGAACATGGATGCTACACTTTTTGAACTTGTGAAACGATGCCAGGCCACCTGCTCATATGCTGCCCAGTTTAGCACCTCCGTTTCCTCTCTGGAACTTCAGCTGCTGCATAGACTGGTGAGTATTGCTGGATTTTAAAATGTTTTTTTATTATTCTATCCACTTTTTTTAATTTGAGGGGTGGTGGGGGGCATTTTTTAGACATTTTTCAAAAATATATTTTTCTCACCTAAATGTTTGATCATGCAGTGCATTTTTGTTTTTACAACCTTGCAATTGTTGCACAATAGCTTGCACACGGCACAAGCCTGATTTCGTGAGCTGTATGTGAAGCGGTGCAGAAGCAGCAGGTGGTCACTGTGCTTTCTTTCCTCCTTTCACAGGAGTCTGCAACTGATCCATGGCTGTTTACCATAAACATATTTATCCATCCATTATTTTGATTTCAAATCCAAACATTGTTACTGAAAATGCTTTTTTCAGCATTGTGATGTGCATTGTTTGTTTTGTTTTTTTACACAGTACAGTAATACAATCTTTCATAGGCGTGTTTAAATGCAATAAATATAAGAAACACCTTATTCAATGCGTTTTACTTTTGCATTTACTTCTAGATTTATATATTAAGTTGTGGCAAGCAAGTTGCAAAACATTTAAACTACTTTTCTTACATTATCACAAACATTGTAAATTAAAGGGTTAGTTCACCCCAAAATGAAAATTCTGTCATTAATTACCCACCCTCAGGTCATTCCAAACCCGTAAGACCTCCGTTCATCTTCAGAACACAAATTAAGATATTTTTGATGGAATCTGAGAGCTCTCTGACCCTCCACAGACAGCAACACAACTGTAATATTCCCAGACAGAAACGTAGCAAGGACATCGGTGGCTCAACTTCAATTTTGCGAAGCTACGAGAATACCTTTTGTGTGCAACAATTCTTCTCCCCTGAGTTACTGTCTTCCGCCATTTTGGAGAGTATCACAACGCATAGGCACGCTTTACCATAAGTGTAAACCACGCCGATTACGTTCATGCGCGCACTTTCCACCCTAACGTAAACGATGCCGATTACGTTCTTGGGTACTCTCCAAAATGGCGGAAGACGTAACTCAGGGGAGATGAATTGTTAAATCAATTATTTTAGTTTTCTTTGTGCACAAAGTATTCTCGTAGCTTTCGCAAAATTAAAGTTGAACCACTGATGTCACATGGACTGTTTTACCGATGTCCTTGCTACGTTTCGGTCTGGGAACATTACAGTTGCGTTGCTGTCTATGCAGGGTCTGAGAACTCACACATTTCATCAAAAATATCTTAATTTGTGTTCTGAAGATGAACGAAGGCCTTACGGTTTTGGAACAACATGAGTGTGAGTAATTAATGAAAGAATTTTCATTTTGGAGTGAACTAACCCTTTAAAACTTAACAATGACCGAAACCGTCAGCTCTACTGCCTTTTCTTTTGCATTTAATTCTTTAGTACAAGCAATCCTGCAGTTCATAAAGAACTTTGTTTTCCTACCTCCACAAGTGCCATCGTATTGCCTTGTTTATATAAAAGTGCTCTTTTCCTTTAAACCTAGCCAAAAAGCCATAGCCTATGTGTTGACTGTGAAACACAGGAGACTTTAATTATATGCATTTATGGTGTAATTACTACGTTTTCGTGTCAATCCATATTCACATTTACCGCAAACAATGCACTGTTACTTTAATTCAGCACGTGTATCACAGCAAAAATAGACTCTGTGTGGAAACGATCTCTGCACTGCTGCAGACGCACCGCGCCTGGAACACACTGCCGGACCGCAACCGTGTGCAGTGTGAATGCTTTAATCCGTTAACATGAGCTCGAAAAAAATATGCACCGCATACGCACTGCAAACATGTGAACCTGACGATATGTGGGTGCGCTTCCGAGTGTGCATGAGCGCTCCATCTCCAGGAGAGTGCATGAGAATGGTTTAAACACTGGCAAGAATTAAAAAGAAATGCTTTTTTGTAAACTTTAGTGACGATGCAACACTGGCTCAATTGTGCAAGTGACAATTCCTGTGTCAACTACAGCGTGCAGCTCGCTTATAGACAGACGCAATGTGATTTGAAGCTGTTTGCGCATTTTGAGAGAGAAAGGGAGAGCACGCGCAGTGATTCACTCGCATGGTTTGTAAAATTCTCACAAAGTTTTCAAATTCTTCATAAGTTATTTAATGAAGAAATATGAATTGTACTTCACCTTCATTTTACCCGAGTCGGACAGACTGAGACGGTGCACCATTGTGTCAAACCTCTCACAACAGCTTGAGATTGAGATTGAGTATTATTTTAAAATGTAATTTCTGTAATGACACAGCTGAATTTTAAGAGCTGAGTCTTAAGAGCCACATGATTCTTCAGAAATCATTCTAATACTGATTTGGTGCTCAAGAAACATTTCTTATCAATGTTGAAAATAGTGATTATTTTTTGGGGTTTCTTTTTTGAAGAAGAAGAACATGTAACATCATAAATTTCTTTACTCTCCTTTTATCAGTTTCTTAAAACTTCTGTCTCCAAACCTTTGAACTGTCGTGCATAGCGATCGATCAGTATTGTATATTTCATTGTTGATGATATTTAATGAATCCGTAAAGGTTAACTTCCATTTTAGAGGATATATTTAAAAATAAGTTAAAACTTGAATCCTGCGAATCTCTAAATATCCATTTTTATACTCTACATCAGGGGTGTCCAACCCTGCTCCTGGAGAGCTCAGACAGGTGTGCTGGAGCAGGGTTGGAACTAAAGTCTGCAGGATGGTAGCTCTCCAGGAGCAGGGTTGGACACCCCTGCTCTACATGTATGATAGTATGCCTGAATTCACTTGTAGGATTTAAAACAATTTATTTTAGTTTCTGGTGTTTCATTTTACATTTATTTTGTCAAACTATATCAGTGCAAACCTGCAAATCACTTGAACTACTTGGGAATCCAAAAAAAAAAATTTCACCATAATCTGTTGGGTGTCCGCTGTTTCTAATTGAAAAGCATTGGATCATGTCTTTGCAGAGTGCTGCCATGGATCTGTCCATTGGTGGGCCTGAGTGGCTTGTGTACGCACAGAATCACCTCACCCAGGAGATGTCCAGTCAGAGAGCCATGCAGGAGGAAAGAGAGCAGCAGCTGGAGAGAGTGACCGAAACCCTGCAGCTGCTGGTAGACTCCATTAAAGGCATCCTGTCCAATCACAACCGCCAACTTGCTGATGTTAAGCACCTCCTGCGTGCCATGGCAAAGGTATATAAGCCTCTGATGCTAAATGCTTGACGTGTTTAGTTTGTTGGTCACCTTTAACCGCTGATAAAAAGTGGTTTTATATGTTATTGAATTGAGACCTGCTTTTCAATTTGGCAGGATGAGGAAAATGCCCTTGCGGAGGGAGAGGAAGTGACTTATGAGGGTAGTGTGCGTCAGTTCCTGTCAGAATACAAAGCATGGCAGGATAATGTGCAGATAGTGCTTTTCACAGTAGTGCAAGCTACAGGTCAACCACGCAGCCAAGAGCAGGTTGAGCTACTGCAAGAAATCCCTGCCACCCTGAAGGAGCTAAAGCTTCAGAGCCAGAGGTGAGCACTTGTGCTGGATTCAGAACACAACTTGTAATCCTTCAAGGGGTTTTTTGTTAAAAAATTTGTTTTTTTTTAATTTCCTTAGCATCTACAATGGCTTGGTGAGCTTCGCCTCTCCTCTTGTCACTGAGAGAGGAAGTGACTGTGCAAGTCCCACATCCACAGTCCAGACCAGCTTTGCTGCTGGTAAGTTTAAGATGTAGCTTTGGTTCTTTCATGGGGGGGGGGTTTTCTGTAGGTGCTTTGAGTTTGAACTTTCTCTCTGTCTGTTACTATAGCAGTGCGCTGCAGTGGAGTGAAGACCCAGCCTGACAGCATGTCTCAGAATGCCCGCAAAGCTCTTCCTCGAAACTTTGGGACTCCGGTGGACACTCCCCCCAGCACTCTGATGATCAACAGTAAAGGACTGGCCCCAAGCCCCAAAAGAGCCGTGCGGGATCCCAAAACTGGAAGAGGTTAGTTGTGATGCGAATGCCATCTCAGAGATCGGTCCATTTAAAATGTAGCAATTTTACATATGTGTGTTTGACCAATATGTGGTTATTTTAAAAGATGCCTATTAAAAGGCACTATTCATCAAGTTAATGCTGATCATGCATTCAATGTTTTAGCATTTTAATAATTATAAACTATTGAGAAATACACTACCATTCAAAAGTTTTGGGTTGGTAATTATTTTTGGCTCTGGCTTACCAAGACTGGATTTATTTGAACAAAAATACAGTAAAAACAGTATAGTTTAAAACTTCAGTGCCAAAACATCCTGCAACAGAAATATTTAACAATATTTTAAATTTGTATCTTTACTGTTGCTTGATTAATTGAATGCGTTCTTGTTGAATGAAAGTATTAATTTCTTTTAAAGACCCCAAACTTTTGAACAGTAGTTTAGAATCTTTAGATCTGCATGTTTGACCTACAAGGGCCAATGTGCAGTTATTTTAACCGATAGATCAATGTTAACTTGAGTATGAAAAGCACTTCACTGATGTTCACGTTCAGGCAGTTTAAACTTATGATGTTTAAATTACAGTTTGTACTGACAATGGATTGTTTGGATAATGGTATCTTCTAAAGGAAAATGGTGCCTTTCATTGAAGTCCTCTTACGAAATCAACTTGAAGCTTTGCTAAGATCACTGATCAGCAGTTTTTCCTTCAGCTGTGCAAGAGAGGAATTCCTACGCTGTTAGTGTGTGGAAGAGGGTGAAGGCCAAACTGGAAGGGAGAGATGTGGACCCTAACAGGAGAATGAGTGTCACTGAGCAGGTGAGCTTTCCTCCTTTATCTATACAACCTTACTGCTGCTGTTGTGTGCGTTTGTTAATGCCATGTATTTTGCTCTCTTTAAGGTGGATTATGTCATCAAAGAGGCGACAAACTTGGACAACCTGGCACAGTTGTACGAGGGATGGACAGCATGGGTGTGAACGGGATCCTTGTAGATCACTTTGGTCCAGCGAGGGTAGAAATCCACCAAAATCCACTGGGTCTGGGGCAATGAAGCCACAGAGCACCATGCAGGAAAGGGGAGGGGGGGTGTAGAGACCCTCCCTCGGACCCACACCGGATCCCCGTAGCACAGCTACACCCGGCGATCCAGCTAATACAACGAAATGGGTCTGCATCTGTCTCCCCGAGATGTGTGGGGAGCTCACCAAGATGGGGAGGCGGGGTGGGGGGGTGCAAGGCACACGCGGCTTGAACTACCCCCCCAACCAACCCCTGTATCAACAACAAAATAAATGTCTGTCAACTATCAAAACAAATAGGATTTGCCACAGGGAACATTTGCAGGAGACAGTTTATCCACTCTTTGAGCGAAGGTCTGCGGTAATTAGCGAGTTTCTAGACTACATTTGTGCGAGAGTGGAGGGAAAGGGTGATCCGGTCTTGGAGGGATCCTCTGTTTTTGGATGGCTTGGGGTCGGGCACGACTTGCGGCTGAGCTGTCTCCTGCTGGAGCGGGTGTGGAGGGCTGTGTGACCAGAAGGCTCAAAGGACTCCATTGGAAGCCAGAAGGCCTTTGGCAGACCTTAGAGTTCATTCTTAACCACAAAAAAGACCTTTTCCCCTCAAGTATACATAGGAAATACTTTTTACACCTTCACCAATGTACTGCACAGATTTCTCAAATAAAGGCAAATCGCAAAGTGGCTTTGAGAACATTCACCTCTTTGAGCGAAGGTCTGCGGTAATTAGCGAGTTTCTAGACTACATTTGTGCGAGAGTGGAGGGAAAGGGTGATCCGGTCTTGGAGGGATCCTCTGTTTTTGGATGGCTTGGGGTCGTCGGGCACGACTTGCGGCTGAGCTGTCTCCTGCTGGAGCGGGTGTGGAGGGCTGTGTGACCAGAAGGCTCAAAGGACTCCATTGGAAGCCAGAAGGCCTTTGGCAGACCTTAGAGTTCATTCTTAACCACAAAAAAGACCTTTTCCCCTCAAGTATATATAGGAAATACTTTTTACACCTTCACCAATGTACTGCACAGATTTCTCAATTAAAAGGCAAATCGCAAAGTGGCTTTGAGAACATTCACGGTCACGTGTTTCTGAATGTTTGGCACAATGAATGATGTGCTTGGAGTTGGCAAGTGCTCAGTCTGAGGTCTCTTTGATTTGATCCTCGAGTATGACCCAGGCTCAATATGGTGAGATGTGCAAATCAGTTTCTAAATGCGTTTTTTTCTTTAGTATGCATCTCTGATCTTGTTTGTGTATTGTAGATTCTTCCCTTTTTTTTTTTCTTTGCTATGGATTTAGTCTAGATTGCTCCTTTTTTTGACTTGCCTGTGGAAGTGTATCACCGCTGATACATATCCTCATTAAAGCTTGCGTTTTACTGATCTTGACCTAGTTTTACATTTTTAGTGGGAGAAATAAGTAATGGAATAGTGATGTGGTGATGGTTACAATTGTTGTCTCTTAATGGTTTTACTCCACTTTGTTGGTCAAATAAAACTATAATTAAACCTCTTGGGTCTTCATTCAAGCATTTGCTGTTTTTGTTCATATTTGTCTGATTTTTACACTTGGAATTTTCGGAATTGGAATTTTAACTTGTTTAGACTAACCACAGCAATTCACACCGTCTACCTTTTGTACTGCAATTTAACCTTGTTCTGGAACTAGGCTTCATTACCCAGTGTTAAAAGCAGTGCTGTGACCCCCCCTTTCATAATTACAAGTGTAGTTACGTTGCTTAACCTGAGGTTAATACAGTAGTAACCTAATATTGAAAGCCTATTTGTTCTTCAGCATGACACATTTTGTATCCAATTATTAGCAAATGTAGGTTTTGTTTACTCGACGCTAACTTCTATTTGACCTTCTCGATTGTTTTAAAATGAAACATTATTTTTAATGTATATTGAAATATTCAATTGTGGTGAAATCTACCGTATATTACAACTGCAAGCTTTATTATATATTAAAATAGTAAATTAATAGTTTAAAACCATAAACTATATTAATTTACCAAAATGAACATTTGGCCCCATCCCAAGTTGTGGCTGCATCTAAGCTTTCTCCCTTTGTTTTCACACGATTTTCCACCATTACAAAAATGTTCACCTGTGAAATGCCATTATCTGGACTCTTTCTTTAGCTTAGTTTGAAGAAATATCAATCGTATTCCATTTTTCTCCATTCTTACACATTTTATAGATTGTAGGTAATGCATTTTTTAAGCTCAGCCATTCAACCGTGTTACCCAAATTATTGTAAGATATGTGAATTTAGTTTTTCTTTTAATTTAGGGGAAATGAAATCTTTGGCTCTATTCCAACGTAGATCATTACTGAGCCCACAGCTTGATTTGTACATTTTCAACCCTTTTAAGCATTTCACCATTAGAGTTTACGCACCTGCCACTGCTCATTTGTTGGGGGAAATGTCTTTATCGGTTTAGGCCCTGTACCATATTTTTGTTAACGGTTCCCCCTTGTATTTTACTAGTGAACTACATTTCCCATGAGTCATTGTGTCCCGAGTTTCAGATAAAAACATCCTGGAAATAACGGTCGGTTGACAGACTGCCAGTGCCGCGGTACAGGGGAGGCGGGTTCATATAATCGTGCTCTCCGAGCAACACAGTATCTGAAATACACCAAAATAAACCATGGCTGAGGGCGATAATAAAAGTGCAAATCTGTTGGTAAGTGGTCTGTTAATGTTCCGTCTTGCAGGCAGTTCGCCTGCTGTCGAAATGTAGATCTTATGATTGTCTTTAGCAATATGCTACGCGGACTTCTGCTGCTGTCACAACCTTAAACGGATTAAACAAAGGCATGACAGGACAGTCTTTAATTGTCTAAATGTTAGTCTTGTGAATGCACCGAATAGAAGGTAAGTTAAACGCCACGGATATGAACTGCGTGATAAGATCTTAGCAAGCTAACTAATTCGGTGCTAACGAAACGGATTACTCGGTATATCTAGCGCCTTACTAAATGGTTTTAGGGATAATGCGTTTGTTTGTTTGGTACATATTTAATATATTAGGTTTTTAACAAGTAACGTTATTTGCTTTTGATAAATATTTGTAACTTAAAATTAGTTTGAGCGTCGCTGGAGATAAGCTTGACTAAAGTCTTTACGTTACATCCTAGTCTGCATTTTTTTTAGTAGAGATTAACGTTACGTTAGTTGTAAATTAAAGCCACCAAGAACTGTGGTTGACGTTTATGCTTTAGCCTTTTAAAATACACATTTGAACTACCTATATTTTTACGCGATCTATCACAGATAAAGGAAGTAACTGGACAGACCCTTTAAATATGGCCTGCTGGTTTGAACACAGGGTTTCACAGTCGTTGTCTTAAAAGCCATTTATGTTCTCCTGTTTTACTTCGTATATGTTAACAACTAAAATATATCCCGGATTAGATAATAATTCATATTGGTGTCTATTTAACATTCTTGACATTCCTGCTGGATGTGCCCATCCCATGAATTCATGACACTCCCATTGTACAACCATTTCCGATAATGCCATGTCATCTGTCGTAAGAGAACTCATTGTTTGGACTCTGTTACTGACTGAAAGCACTTCTCTAGGCTCAAGAGACGAGTCTGCTGGAAGAGCAGCTGCAGGGATGGGGAGAGGTGATCCTGGCTGGAGATCAGGTCCTGCGCTGGGAGAAGCCGTGGTACCCAGCAGTATTAGTGGGTGCCACCACAATCCTGTTCATGTGAGTCTGCGGTTCATAGCATGCATTAGAGCTACTTCTTTACTAAAGGCCTAATCTTTCACTTCAGTTAATCAGATAAGGTTACACGCTGAAAGCTGAAGTCCTTGAAGTATTTCATGGGTTTTTTACCATTAACACTTGCTTTCTTCAGCGTCTGATTATATAGGTTGTTACACATTGTAAACGTATGCCTTTTATAATAATCTATTATGATGTTGTAATCTGATCTATCTGATATTCAAAATAATGCCATGAATGCCAGTGGAATCATTGCTTATATACAGTAATTTACGTTCTGGAAGAATAGAATACTATTTTTGAATTTAGAATAATGTTGCCAGTAGGGATGCGCAATATTGGATTTTTGCCGATATGCCGATATTTTTCAACTCATTTTGGCAGATAGCCGATGCCAATACCGATATATTTCCTTTTGTTTGGAATCAACACCAAGTCTCTCCTGTGTGAAAATTATAGACAAATTATTTTTACATTTGGTTAGTTTTTAACAAGAACTTATTTGTTGGAATTAAATAAACGATAATGAAGTTATTTTATAATGACAGTACGTTGAAGCTTTAGAAATAACTATAAATAAACTAAATATCAATTGCTGCATTTTCATTTATTTATTTATTTTTTCAGAAAGATGCAGTAGTAACCTTAACATTTTATTTTAAGGTTTAACATTTGTAGATAGTCTAAAGCAAAAGAGCAATCGAACCAAGTGTGAAAGCACCTAAGATGCTTCAGCTTTTTTTTTAAAAACTTAAAAGAAAAGGATAGTTCTTAATAGTGATGTCTTTTTAAGAATTAGTTCCTTTTTTACTCTTCCTCCTTTTACTTTCAGAAACATCCTGTGCTATGAACTAATCGTGTGTCACTCTGTGTTTTTTTTTATTGTGACAATTTGCATACAGTCATCAAAAAATGAAATGAATGCAAGTTTATGACCTATTTTGTCATTGGCAGGCTAATCTACTTCTTGGACCCCTCTGTGCTTACTGGTCTGTCCTGCAGTGTCATGATCCTGTGCCTGGCTGATTACCTGGTGCCCACTCTTGCCCCCCGTGTTTTTGGTTCTAACAAATGGTGAGTGAAGAGACGACAGCAAGTCCTGCTTTCGGCCACAGGCTCTAAAGTAACTCTCCTCGTCTACTAGAGAGGTTAATCAAATAGCATGTTTCTCTTCAGAGCACTTCAGATCCTCTGGGAAGACACATAGGGTATTTGCACAGCATGTATGTTCTTGCCTCTTTTGGTCTCCCCTGGCAACTTCCCTTGCTCTAGTTCAGGTCTCTGGTGTCTTTGAGTGACAGGTTGCAGTTGCTGCTGAGTGTCCAGTGTCAGGCACAGTGTTGGTTTGACTCAGCGGATCTCCACTCTGCAGTGAGAGGTCTTGCTATGCACGTCACATTCTGCAGAGCGAGTCGAGATCAGACCCCTGGCATTTATTTTAGTATCTGGCAGCTTCCTGTAAGCTTTAAGCCTTCAATATGGTCATGTTTTATGCCCAGAAATAAAATGCAATGGCTAAGCAGAAATGGAAACAGATTCCCTCTTCGTTTATGAGTGAACATTTATGATGTGTTTGTGTTACCCATAAAGACATTGTTTGTTTATCGTGTATGTTTTCTGAGCACTATTTTGTTCCTGCACAGGACAACAGAACAGCAGCAGCGTTTCCATGAGATCTGTGGGAACCTCGTGAAGACTCAGCGCCGTGTGCTCGGCTGGTGGAAACGTCTGTTTGCCCTCAAGGAAGAAAAGCCAAAAATGGTATGCTCATTTGACAGCACCTTCCTTGTTTTATGTCTTCAAATTTACTAGTGACTCGTAAGCATTTCACACTCAAAGCAAGCTGCCATTTCACACCACTAAGTTGGCTTTATCACTGTTGCTCAGCAGTAAGACCAAACAAACATGTGCCTAGCCCTACTTATACATAATTAAGGAGCACTTGAGCCCCTAAGAGAAAATGCATGACCCTGTGTGGGTTTTTGTCTTGTATATTTATGATATTTATATCATATGTAGTTTAGCAATATCACTTGAACAAGATTGCTGTTTTTCCCTAATATCTGTACAGCTGCAAATGTGATATTGAGTAAATATGTTAGACACAATATTGTCAATATCAACTGTTTAGCTCAATTTCACAAACGGAAATGGTTCAGAACAAAGCCACAGCAGAACTGTCGTTTCTTTCCCTTAATGAATCCACATTTTTAAACGAATCAAGTGAGCCAATGATTTAATAACCCATTCTTGAAGGGATAGTTCACCCAAAAATGAAAATTCTGTCATTAATTACTCAACCTCATGTCATTCCAAACCCGTAAGACCTTCTTTCATCTTCAGAACACAAATTAAGATATTTTTGGACGCATACATCGTGGTACTCTTGTGAATGGCGGCAGAGATGAGGAAGAGAAAAAATGCTGTATAAAGTTATTTTAGTTTTCTTTGCACACAAAGTATTCTCGTAGCTTTCTCATAAAATTCTGGTTAACCGCTGATGTCAGATGGTTTATTGAACTATTTGTTGAGTTCCGTACTACCTTTCTGGGCCTTGAATGTGGTAGTTGTGTTGCTGTCTATACAGAGTCAGAAAGCTCAGATTTCATCAAAAAATATTTTTCTGAAGATGAACGAGGGTCTTACGGGTTTGGAACAACCTGAGGGAGAGTAATTAATGACAAATCTTTCATTTTTGGGTGATCTAACAGTCACTTGCTTTCTCAATGATTGAATGAATGACTCGCTCATTAAGACAGTGATCAGTAAATATACATTTATTGATCAGATGTTGTTCAAACCAAATAGTGTGTGTGCAAGTGAAAGCGTTTGTGTATATTATTGTAAGTTCTGTAGAAAATGGGCTCCTCCTCTGTGTACTCCTTGTAACACATTTGTTCTACTTCTCTACAGTATTTCCTCTCCGTCATCAGCAGTCTTGTGGCTGTGGCCTGGATCGGACAACAAGTGCATAACCTCTTCCTCACCTACCTGATCGGTATGTACGCTGTTTATAAGGGCTAAAAGTTTACCAAGTTAAGCAAACTGCTTGAAGAAATCCCCTGCGATGAAAGGCTGTCGTATAACATTACAGCAATGCGCTGCTTATGTCCCTATCTCTTACATCACAAATGCATTCCGATTTACTAGCAGGAAAAAAAAAACAAGATCTATGGGTCTATGACACGCCACAGTGTGCAAACTGTAGAGAAGTCACTGTCCTTTAGGAAAGCTTAGCTCATGCAAACAGTGACTAGGCTGCGCAACAAAGAGGTCATTGTATTTAGGTCATGGAAAGCCACGGTTTCAATCCAGAAATATGCTGCCACTTACCCTCCCTGCACACAAAGTTTGTTAAATCTGTTTGTACCAATTAGGTGAAATATTCTGAAGTCATTTTTCATTTGACATGAAAGTGTTATATCCATTATGAAGTGAATAGTACTTTTGAAAAAATATGAAGATTCCAATCATATCGGTATCCCAATAGGAATCATTTTATGATGTGTGTGTATGTATGTATATGTAATCAGGCCGATACCGATAACAGAAAAAATGAGCGTTTATCGGCCGATACCGATATGGTGGCCGATATATCGTGCATCCCTAATATATAACAAGTCGCCTCATAAGGGAACGTAATTTAGAACTGTAAAAATTGAACAGTACCTTTATTCAGTGTCTGTGGCGGGTTTGTACCTTCACAGGGCTGTTGTATTAGTGATTGTCCACTCATTTTCAGTTTTGTATCCACAGTGAGTTTCCTTCTGCTTTTGCCTGGCCTCAACCAGCATGGCATCATCACCAAGTATGCTGGCATGGTGAAGAGAGAGATCAACAAACTTCTTAAACAGAAGGAGAAGAAGAACGAGTAAAAGATTAGGCTCTAGTGAAAAGTGAAATTCTGATCAATTTAAGTGTTAAAAATTGTCATCTGCCCCGCTCAACCTCAGATATCAACAGACCAATGTAAAGCCTGAGCTGATCGTGAAAAGTAACATCTAGTAAACAGCTTAAACATGTGCAGATATCTCTTGAGGTTCATATGTATTTTTTGTTTTTAGGTTTCATTTCAAATGATACATTTGTTTTCCATCAGAAGTATTTTTTTTTCCAACACTGAAATGTTGCGTTCATTTCAGCCGTTTTACATCCATGTATATTTGCATGTCATAGTAAATGTGTTAAGTCTGTGCAAAAATATAAAGAGTGCTTAATTTGTTCTAATTCATTTTTAAATTGATGAAGCATCTACCGAACATTTACTTTATCTAATTAGATGCACAGAACACATCATCAGTAGTCTTCTTCCTCAGATGGCTTGGAAACATGCATTTCTGCACTGTTCTGAAAATTGCACTGGAAAAACAGAACTGGAGTGTTTGTGTAGGGGAGTTTAGACCCGTACTGCTGTACTAGTGCTGTGTGGACGTCATTACTGTCCTCTAGCTCTAGCCACTTCCCAATCCAACACATGTTGCTGGGCTGTATATACATGTTCATTTTCTCTCCTTGTATTTCTTCCTTTCTAATGGCTTGTCTTAAGTTTGTCTTCTCTCCTTGTTCTTTTAACTGTCATTTTGTTTTTGAGTGTGTTCAGCACAACAATAAACTGATTCAAAACTATTTTTTCCACAAATCATTGTTATTGTCAACTATTAAAAATCATTTTTAGTGATAAGGATGAGATGAAATAAAATGTAGATAGTATTAGATGGAGAAAAAATGAGAAGAAGTGAAAATTAGAAATGTTTACTTGGCAAAGAACTGAAAGTTTTAAGTAATGAAATTACTATAAACCTAAACAGAAATATAAAAAATTTTAAATAAAGGAGCTAAAATGAAAATAAAAGCTATATATGAACAAATACTATAGTGGTATATATATATAATACTTAACACTAACCCAAATATGATTTAATATAATTAAAAATATACACACACAATGTGTATGTGTATATATATACAGACATAAAATATACCAAATATTTACGTACCCTCAAATTTTGAACCTTTTTATTTCCCCACAGAACAATTTTTGAAGACCTATATGCAGTGTAGAACTTTATTTGACATCTAACTAGCACAATGAAGTGTCTCGAGTCATTTTGAGTACATTTTATTAGTTTAGTACAAACGAAAAGAGTCACTGTGCATCTCCCAACGCCGAGCTGCCCACAGAATACTCTCCCCAGACTGTCTTCTGACCTGCCCGGGTCCAGCTGCTGCCTTCTCTCCTGTAGCCCAAAATAGCAAAATGGCTCTTTGCATGGTCATTTATGAGAGTCACTTGCATACTGCAACACAAACATCAACTGCCTCTGTCTAAGTGAGTTCCGCTGAACGCTCTTTTGTGTGCATACACAGTGGCTTAAATTACCTGTGATAATCAGAGGCGGACAGTAACTAAGGACATTTACTTAAGTATTGTACTTAAGTACACTTTTTGAGTATCGGTACTTTACTTGAGTATTATTTTTTCTTTTCTTCTCTAAAATGTGATCAGTAATCACTACATGAAGTGATTTCCCCGCATTTTTTGAACACTGACCAGTTGCAAATGTGATATTTATTTACAACAATTCAATAATAAGTTAATATTGTGGTATATATTAGACACAATATTGTCTGATTTTGCTAAATTGTGTACGTGAAAATATTACCTATAAAGCCACAGAAGAACGGTTGTGCATCTCCTAATAAAACACAAGTACAACGAGAGCGATTAGACAGCATTTTTAAAATTGTAACTGGCTGTTTTGCTTTTTTGTTAAAGCAGTGTTTCTGTTGTAAAGTTGTACAGCTACAGTTGTGTTGCTTGGTTTTAAAGCAGGTTTGATTTAGTTTCTTCCTTATCACTCTGTATTTACAGGATTTCACTGTCCACTCTGTGAAGTGACGTGTGGCCAAATATGGTGACCCATACTCGGAATTAGTGCTCTGCATTTACCCATCCAAAGTGCACACACACAGCAGTGAACACACACAAACCGTGAACACACACCCGGAGCAGTGGGCAGCCATTTATGCTGCGGCGCCCGGGGAGCAGTTGGGG
>NW_015505228.1:2165624-2215412 GCF_001515645.1 Sinocyclocheilus grahami
CTGCTTTTGTGGGGGTGGGTAGGGGTGTTAAATATATATCTATATATATATATATATAGATATATATATTTATTTATGTTTTGTTTTTTTTCTCCATAGGTTTTTAACATTCTAAAAGCTCTTTATTCCAAAGATACTACAAGCTAGTCAGTGTATTCAGCAGGTGTAATGTATTCTAAGTTGCTTCAGAAGTATTGCAAGTATTCCATACAACAATAAAACAGTGCATTGACATAAAAAAGGAAATTTACTTTTGGTACTTAAGTACTTTTAAAAGCAAGTACTTCTGTACTTTTACTTAAGTAAAAATCTGTCTTTACAACTTTTACTTGTAATGGAGTAATATTTGACCAGCAGTATCTGTACTTTCACTCAAGTAATGGAGTTGAGTCCGACTCTCTAACCATTAGGCCACGACTTCCCACTTCCCACTGTTGATGAATGGCTACACATAGATAATGGAGTAATATTTGACCAGCAGTATCTGTACTTTCACTCAAGTAATGGAGTTGAGTACTTTGTCCGCCTCTGGTGATAATATTATGCCTGTGCCAGGGGACTGGCTGTCCGTGTGCTTCACTTATTTGATATATTTTGGAAGTGGTGCAGTGCACTGTTTAATATGTTGTCTGGTACAGTGTGGCCTCAGCGGGGTTGGTGACCTCTTTCATCACAAACCCCTCACTGTTCTGTGTCCTGTTCTGTACCCCCACTCTGTGCAGGATGTAATGCTGTACAAGCATACATAACACAACATCCTTAGCAGGGCTTAATTTGTGCCGAATTCTGCACCCCTGCCAGATTATGCACCCCCTCGTTGAAATCGCTACCAGATTGAATCTCAAATCTGACTGGCTAAAGAGTAAGAGTGTCCCGCGTGGGAGGAGTTAGCTGCCAGGAAAGTCTCAAAAATACACACACAAATCCAAGGCGATTCATATTCACAGCCCATGATAAACTCGAGAATTTTAAACATTCAAAAAAATATGTTGTACACAGTTGTACATCTGTGGATTGTGTTTTGCATTTGTGAAATGTATTTTATGAATATATATTCTTATTTTGTGCACATGAATTGGTTTTTGTGAATATATATATATATATATAATTTTTCGTGCATGTGAATTATTTCTCATGCATGTGAATTGGGTTACGCATGTGTGCATCGCGTCTTTTGTGTGAATTATTATTGAGATCATTCTGGCTCCATTTTCATTTTCATTTCATTCCCCGCCGACACAGTTCTGCGTAGGGCCCCCAGAAGTCTAGGATCGGCTCTGATTCTAGGACATAAGTATATCCTAACAGGTTTTAGCACTATCTGAGAGCACAGTGAAATCACAGTGTTAACAGAAATCTCCAGTTCTGTTCCTGTATGGGATCGCATATACAGCTTCTCCGAGCACAATTAAGCATGCCAAAAAACACATTTGACATGTTTGCGTTTGAATGGTTCTAAAAAATATATGTCTCTATACAGTATATGTTAAAATGCCAGTGGAAAAATGTACAGAATGTCACCTTTAAATTCTTCCCGCTCCGGCACATATGATTTACTAGATAAGAATAACAGCACTTTTAGAGTTCCATCCCTCTATTTTAAGTCAGCATAAGTACAACTGACAGCACAGTTGAGAGCAACAATTGACAGTTCTTCGTAAATGATCAGGTGTTTTTATTGCATTAATTGAACAGTGATCACACATTATTTTGACAAAATGTTTGTATTTTATAATGTACAATCAGCGCACAAACATTATTGCCCTTGCTTAAAAAACAAATTCAAATGAGATTCAATAAACTTTAATCTTGAATCAATCTAAAATAAATTCACAGCTAAAATGGCCATATTTCCCTTGATATATTCAGTCACAGTACAAGAAATTGAGCTCATCTGACAACCTTCATTCACATTGAACATGAATGCTGTGCACTTTGAGAACACTGCTTTTTTTCTATGATAGATTAGACCTGATGATAGCTTAAAACTTCTTCCACACTGAGGGCAAGTGTGTGTGTGTGTGTGAATGAATGAATGATGCATTTATATAGTGCTTTATTGTGTATTGTTGTACACCCAAAGTGCTTTACAATCATGTGAGGGGGTCTCTCCTCAACCTCAACTTCTGTGAGTTCTCATGTGATCATTATGGTTTCCTTTTCACACTGAGGACACGCGTGAGGGTTTCCTTTAGTGTGAATTATCATCTGTTCATCAAGTAGTTTTTTACGTGTAACTCTTTCCACACTGAATGCAGGTAAAATTGTCTCTCTCTCTCTCTCTCTAATGTGAATTGTCCCACATTGTGCCATTTTTCATGCATTTTCAGGCTTCCTGACAGGGCAAAACTCTTTTAAGAGCACTTATACAGTCATTCTCTTGTATGGACTCTTTGGTGTTTTATCAAATAGTCGGCTCAAAAAGCTTTTCCACACTCAGAGCACACATGTGTTTTCACACCCTCATGTCTTTTCTGGAGCCTCTTAAAAGAGTCAATCCATACAAATCTCTTTCCACAAGCAGAACAGCTGTAAGATTTCTCTTTTGTATGTACATTCAGGTGTTTCTTTGGGTGTGACACCAAAGCAAATATTTGATTGCAGTGATCGCAGTTACATTCCTGTGCTGTGATAGAGGCGCTGATGATATTTGAGACTGCTTGACCAAGTGAAACTCTTACCACAGTGATTACACATAGGGCTTTTCTTTAGTGTGAATTCTCATGTGAGTTTCAGCTTGAGATTTATTTATGAAACTCTTTCCACAATGAGGTCAAGCGAAAGGCTTCTCTGCACAGTGGCTTAGTGACTCTTAAACTTTCCTTTGCTTGTGAATCTCTTTCCGCACTTAGGGCAAGTGAAAGGTCTTTCACCCGTACGAGTTCTCAGTAAAGTTTATTTTATGTGTGGAAGTGTTTCCACACTGAGGACATGTGTAAGAAGGCCATACTTCTGTTGTTTGAGTGCTGCTTTGTGATAACTTGTTTTCAGTCAATGATTTTTCTCCATTTGTGGCATCATGAGCTTTCTGATGCTGCTGTTTCTCCTCCACTTCATTCAGATCTAGACTATTCTCTTTCACTTCCATCAGGCCTAAAATGAAAACATTTAAATGATGAAAATCAATTGGGATTGAAGTCATTTATTTTCTTCATCTTAGTGCTGTCAAACGATTAATTGCATCCAAAATAAAAGTTTTGTTTACATAATATATGTGTGTGTACTGTGTATATTTATTGTGTATATATAAATACACACACATGGATGTATATATTTAAGAAAAATATGGTGTGTTTATATTTCAAATATATTTATATATAATATAAATTATATGAATAATTATATACATGTAATAAATACATGTAAATATTTTCAAAATATATACTGTATGTGTGTGTTTATATATACACAATAAATGTACACTGTACCCACACATATATTATGCAAGCAAAAACTTTTATTTTGGATGTGATTAATGGTTTGACAGCACTATCTATCTATCACTCATCAGCTCCTTTTATGCATAGCCACTAAATCTGGTGAACTTTGTACCAAAATAGTCAACAAAGTAGATCTAGGAATGGACACCAGCCTGCTTGTTCCTCGTTTTTTTATTCTGCATGGTTCTGAATCACGTCCATTTTTTTTATTTTTTGACAAAAATAATCTTTACAGTAGCAGATCAAACACTTCAGTTGTTACACTTCGAGTTTTACAGGCTATTTCTGGGCTTAAGTCTACTTAGTATCTTTCTGAAATGAAAGTAAAAGTAACTTAAGAGAGTTAAAAACACATCATAAAGTGGGATTTGACCCCGTTCCTTTTCTGTACTGTAGAGAAAGAGGCTCTTCTTTTCGTTAGTTTGATAGCAGCTGGCAAACTTAAATAGCGCACTACCGCCACCTTCAACTGTTAGCATGAACCAGACACACCATACCCTTCATTCAATTGTTTTTATTACAGTACAGTAAACATTTACAATCACAATGAGCAATTCTAAGTAGCATGCCAAAGAGTATGAGCAATCATATTTTGTAAATACATAAATTTTTATATTTAGTTCCATAAAGACTAGCACCAAAATAAAAACGCAAAATTAAGAACAAATACAAAAGTATACAAAAAGAAAGGCAAATTCAAATTGCATGTGTTTCTTTTTTTGTGGTTTCTTACATGCTTTAAGATCTCATTTTAATGCACAGTATATTATTTTCTATACAGCTAGCTAGATCTTGGAATTTGCTTGATTGAATCATCAACAAGGATTGTATACATTTTTGACCAGGACAATTCTTCTTTGGAATAAAATGAATAATAAATAAATACAAAATACTTCTTTTTTTTATATAGGCTATTCCTCTAGGTGTCTATGCATGCTTGACCCTCTCTAAATATACTGTAGAGCAGGGCTGTCCAAACTCGGTCCTGGAGGGCCGGTGTCCTGCAGAGTTTAGCTCCAACTTGTCTCAACACACCTGACTGGAAGTTTCTATGCCTAGTAAGAGCTTGATTAGCTGGTTCAGGTGTGTTTAATTAGGGTTGGAGCTAAATTCTGCAGGACACCGGCCCTCCAGGACCGAGTTTGGACAGCCCTGCTATAGAGCTTATGCGTCAGAGAAACAAGTGCGCAGCCATCTTCAGAAATCTGTCTTTGAACTTTTTGCAGTAGCTGGATACCACCCTATTTTTCTCGTTAGAGCAGGTTAAGGCCAGATGGGATACAGCTGCGGCTACTGGGCATGCGCACATCAATATAGCATAATTCTTTTCACACTGTACAACAATAATTTCTTGCATTCTTGATTTTAAAATGAACAGTTCGTTCAGAAATTCATACAACCTGACCTTCACACAGTGGAAATAAAAAAAGAGGCGGAGCTACATAAGGTCCACATTTACATTTATGTAGTATAAAAGATGTAGTTTTCCAGACTTCACTCTCACTCCCTTGTTTTTCTGTTTTATTTCCTTCGCTTACATTTTCTTACTAGATGCACAAACTTTCTGCTGCCATTTCCACCGAATGAGAGCTTATTCACCACTAAAGGTTGTAGATGTAATTGCTTTTTTGGTAGAAACACAATCTTCAGGCATATCCGACGCTATCTGGACTTCAACTGAGCATGACTTTGGCACGCTTTGAGAACAATGTTTTTCTCTGTGATAGCTTAGACCTTTTCTTGAGGTGAAACTGTTTCCACACTGAGCGCAGGTGTACGGCTTCTCTCCAGTATGCAGCCTCACATGATCTACCAGGTTTGCTTTCTTAGTAAAACTCTTTCCGCAATATAAGCACACGTACGGCCGCTCTCCCATATGGATTTTGTGGTGTTTTATCAAATAATCGGCTGTAGCAAAGGCTCTGCCGCACTCGGAGCACACATGGGTTTTCACACCCTCATGTATTTTCTGGTGCGCTTTGAAACACAGGGGCCATAAAAAACTTTTCCCGCAAACCGAACAGACGTAAGGCTTCTCGTTTTGATGAATTTTCAAGTGTCTCTTCAGGTAAGACTCTAAAACAAATGTTTTATTGCAGTGCTCGCAGGTAAACTCCCTTTCTTCAGAGTGAGAGTGGCGCATATGGATTTTCAGACAGCTCGCCCATGCAAAACCCTTTCCACACTGAAGGCATTTAAAAGGCTTCTCCAATGTGTGAATTTTCATGTGAGATGTAACGTTTTGTTTACTGATGAAGCTCTTTCCACACTGAGGGCAGGCGAAAGGTCGCTCTCCGGTGTGGATTTTGATGTGCTCCTTAAGGTGTCCTTTATTCAGGAAACTCTTTCCGCACTGAAGGCACGTGTGAAGACACTCTCCAGTGTGGATTTTGATGTGATCGTTAAGGGTTCGTTTAAAACTGAAACTCTTTCCACACTGTGAGCAGGTGAAGGGTTTGCCTCCGTCGTGACTTAGTAAGTGACTCCGAAAGTGTTCATTGCGTTTGTAACTCTTTCCGCACTGAGGACAGACGAAAGGCTTCTCTTGGTTGTGAATCAGTATGTGGTCGTTGAGGCTTCTTCTGCGTGAGAAGCTCTTTCCGCACTGAGGGCAAGCGAACGGCTTCTCTCCGGTGTGAGTTAACATGTGATCGTTCAGGTGGCCTCTATGGGCACATTGCTTTCCACACAGAGAGCAGCTGAAGGGTTTTTTGGCTGTTGTCGGAGTGCGGCTTTGTGAGAAACAGTTTTTTCCAGTTTGGGAGCAAATCGAGGATTTTTCTCCAGTGAGGACAACACGAGCTCTGTGATGCTGCTGTCTCTCCTCCATTTCATTCAGAGTTTGACTTTCCTCTTTCACTTCCACCAGGCCTGAAATGACAACAATACATTATTAAAAACCAACACAAGCAGGAAAAACTGAGGGTTTTTTCCCTCCATCAGATTATTAGACTGTCTAATCAGCTCTAACTGGTTACATTAATGCACCACAACAATTAAAAAGAGAGGGGAAATAATCAAAAATAGACACCAACCTTCTTGGTGCTCATGTTCTGTTCTGCAGGGTTCTGGATCAGATGTGTCATCATTCTCCTCTTTAATAAACATCATCTTTACAGTTGCATATCACCTCGATATATTCCTGCTTATTTCGCTAATAACAAGGACAACGCCTATATTTCTAGCGTTTTACTGAATTTAATCGTAATTTGTGTCTTTCTGCTACGAACTCAAAAGACGTCTGATGGTAAAATGAATGGTTTTGGAATCAGTATCCAGGGACATAAGCTGTCATTTACTGGGTTGCGTTGTTGTCCTGGTCTTATTCCTGTAATGTTGGCAAGCCACCTTTTGGCGCATTGCTGCCACTGACTGGACTGGAGGATGGAGGGTCAAAATGAATCGAAGGAAATCTTTTCTTCTTTATCTTTTTTTCCCCTTCTTGTAGCCTATTTATTTATTTTTATTTTATTATTGAACAAATATATTTTTATTTAAACAATAAAATATTTGAACTGTATTTTAAACGATACAGACTTTTTAAAATCTATAAATAACAAAGCTATGAAAATCATATGTGCTTAGTAGTTTGACATGTAATTCGGTTTTGTAAGTAAGTCAATATGTAAGTAGTAAGTAAATAAACAAATACATTAATTAAATGCAACATTCTGATAAACCCATGAACCAATGAATCAAAGGCAACATTAAAAAACAGCAATCATAGCAAATCAAATACTGAGATTAAAGGCTTTACAGTCATTTATAGTCATTTTGCTTTGTTAATTCTTATTGATATTAAAGTTTGAAGGTGACCTATTTCTATTTTAAAATAAGTAGAAGGTTTTTTGGGGATTTTCCGTACTTATTAAATATGGAAAATCACAAAAAACCTTCTACTTATTTTAAAATAGAAATACAAAAAAGAATACAAACTTTGAAGTGTGACTTATAGAACAGATATGTTTTATTTTTAAAAGATAATTATATTGAATTTAAAATATAAAATAAAAATAAAACATATCTGTTTTATAAGTCACATTTCAAAGTTTGTATTCTTTTCAACAAAAATGTTCAATTGCACCAAAATAAAAGTATATAAGATAAATGCACAGTGCTCTCGTTTCCTTTCAGATAAATAAATAAATAAATAAATAAATAGTCTTTCCAAAACCTTCCACACCTTTTAGCATAGAGTGCCGTTTGTGAAACCGCCTGCAGTAGCACACAATGCCCTGTAGATGGCGGTAATGGGTCTCTCAGTGAAGAACAGCATCCGGAAATACAAAACAGTCACAGTCGTTTGCTGCTGTTGCCCTATGCGACGAAATTGGTGAAAGTGAATGGAGCAGTAACACATTCTGTTAGAAAAATGCCCGTTTGTTCAGCTTATAAGTGCAAGAATCGCTCTGATGGATCATATAAAGAGGCGTACAAAAGGGGCGACTTTTCTTTCCACACGTAAGTTAAGTTTTAGATGTTTGTTGCAAGTTTCAAGTAACATAAGCTGATCCTCAGATGTAAAGTCGTACAAATCAAAACGTACACACATGTATAACAGATGTTTTAATATTGTGTAGCTGCGAATCACAAACATCCATTTACAGACGTGTGTGTGTGTGTGTGTGTGTGTGTAAATAGCACAAAGTTTCCTGTGAGGGGTAGGTTTAGGGCAATAGAAAAAAAAAAAGAAAAAAAAAAACATTCTGATTCTGAATATACGGTCTGTACAGTAGAAAAACCATTACGCCTATGGAGAGTCAGCACAAGGATAGACTGTGTGTGTTTGTAATCAACAAATGTAGTATTGTAAGTATTGTATTGTAAACGTAATCACTTACGGGACTGTTGTCATCATAATGTTTTTGTGTGTGCCGTGTTGCATTTTTGAGGAGCTGTTGGTTGGCGGTAGGGAGTTTCAATTATTCCAGTGAATTGAATCTTTTGAACACGTTCACCCGAAAGATTCATTTACTGGCTCTTTTTGCATGTTATCTGTACACCTCGACAAATGTCTCTGAGTGCTATGAGTGAGTCATTCACTCAACCGATTTATTTAAAACACAAGTCGTTGACGGCTCAAGTCTTTTTGTAAAATCTTTTGGTATTGTATTTAATTTCATGAATACAG
The DNA here is from genome assembly GCF_001515645.1 of Sinocyclocheilus grahami. NCBI lineage: Eukaryota > Metazoa > Chordata > Actinopteri > Cypriniformes > Cyprinidae > Sinocyclocheilus > Sinocyclocheilus grahami. Next base: position 2,174,196 of record NW_015505228.1, read on the forward strand.
GTAAGTGAGTTATCAGTTTTGTAACCTTGGCTTCATCAATCTATAGAAAAAGACAACAGTAGTCTACATAGAAACGTAATGTCTATGTCGTTCAGACATTCAGAATTAGACATAGTTCAAAAACCTCAAAACTCAGAAATGAAATTTACTGAATTTACTCCGCCTCATGCCCAAACCCATTAGACATACAAGTTAAGACATTTTAATGAAACCCGAGAAGTTTCTATCAAGACTTGAACAAAATGGGAGTGGGTTTGAAATTACATGAGGGTAAATAAATGATGACAGAATTAACATTTTTGGGCGAACTGTCCCTTTAAGTGACTGAGAACGATTCGTTCACTAAAAAAAGTTTCACTGAAGCACTGATGTGTTGTTGAAGCACCGCTGGGGGTTTCCCACAGTGCATTCTTTATCAAAAATACTGTTTGTTTATACTGCAATCAGAGCTGGGAAATAAGGAGGGTCAGAGAGATGTGCAAACAAGCAGAACAGACAGCTCTCAGCAAAGAAGGCTAAATGGGGCTCCATCGCAAAACGGAGATTATTCGACGTGTCCATTAGGTGGCAATACTCCCAGTGTTCAATCTGCCATTAAATCCCACCAGAAGAAGAACAGTTTCCGGAAATACAAAATAAGATGTCTGTTTAGCGTTTGAAATTGCATTGGAATTGAATCAAAAATGCCAGTGTGTTCAGCCTATAAGTGCAAGAAGCGTTCAGATAGAGAGTATAAAGAGGCATACAACAGGGGCGAGTTTTCTTTTCACAAGTAAGTTGTGTATTTATAGATCTCATGTTCGTAAAGTTTCAAACAAACCCCCTATATAATGTGTATTTAAATGCACGCATATTTGTCCAACATTGTTCTGGTTTTGTGACGCATGCATGAACACGCTTATGCACCTGTGTGTGTGTGTGTGTGTGCGTGCGCGCGTTTTTGTGACAAATGAGGACATACATAATGACAAAGATATGACATAGGTATTACAAGGAGAAGGTGACTTTTCAGGACATTACCCCATGTCCCCACTTTTCAAAACGCTTATAAATCACACAGAATGGAGTGTATTGAAAATCTGAAATAGCAGAAAGTCTCCTGTGAGGGGTAGGTTTAGGGGTAGGGTTGGTGTAGGGCAATAGAATATACGGTCTGTACAGTATAAAAACCATTACGCCTATGGGATGTCCCCACTTTCACAAAAACAAACCTGTGTGTGTGTGTGTCCATCATCCAGATTCCCGCTAGCTGACGGCTTGAGAGTGAGAGAGTGGCTCCGTCGAATGAGATGGCAGAACTGGTGGCCAACTGGAAACTCAGTCCTGTGCTCGGATCATTTTGAGAAGGACTGCTTTGAACAAGTGGGCAGTCACAAACGACTGCGCAAAAATGCTGTCCCGACTATCTTTAATTTCCCAAAACATCTGCAGTGGAAGGCAAGTCAGAACAGTTTTGTGCGTGTCTTTAAAATGTTGTTACTTGTAATGCAAATAGCCATATTTTTTCCCCGTTTCTGCTTATAATCCATGTGTTCTTTTCATGATTTTAATTTTTTTTAATTGTTCACACCCAGGTGCCGGCTGTCAAGAGACGATCTCTGGTATGTATGAGAGGTTAGAAGAATCACTCATCATCATATCAAGTAAACATTTTAGTAAATACATTTCCAGAAAGCAGTGGTGCTTTACATCAAAGCATTTCCAAATAATCCAGAATTGCTGGTTTTCCTTTTCAGCCTTTGTCATGTAAATATTTTGTGTATTATTGGTCTTATGCAGTGTATGGTAATATTAATTACAAACTAAACGTTTGATTATATATTATTAACCTTTGAATTGGGATTCAATGGTTTTCATGTTCTGCTGCAGGGTCTCCTGAACTGTTTTGAGTTTGTGAGGGAATTGCAGGGGGTTCATGATTTGATATAAAGCTAATAATTATTTAAGTCATGGAAATGAAAACGTAAGTAATTTTAAAATAAATAAATGAATGAATGAAATAAATAAAACACTTGTAATTATACCATTAACTAACATCAGAGAGCTGTGAACATGCACATGGTTTGTTAAACTATTGAAATATTAACTTCAGTTAACTATATTAACTATAAAATCTCAGGAAGAAATTTTAGAAAATGTTAGGTCAAAGGGGTTTGGCTTACACAGAGGTTCAGGAATATAAAATCTGTGTCCCCAGATCGATCAGTTGAGAACCATTGTTTTAAAGCTGTGTTAGAAAGTATTTTCATCTTTTTTTTTATTATTTCTAAACCCATTCTTCATTTGTTTTGTGTTTTTCAGAATCGTAAGCCAGTTGAAGTGCCTATCAAACCAAAACCAACCGCAGTATTGGCACAAGTAACACCACGGTAATGTTTGTTAGACTGTATTTGTTGCAATTTTTGCCAAATGAGTAATTTTCTCTAGTTGTTGTCGTACTACTTAACGTCTCTTATTCATGGGTTTGATAGGCTTGAGGGGAAGTTTGTTCGTGTGCCTGTGGATTCTGATGGTTCCAGCCTTGGCCCCTTGCATGCTGGCAGCTTCCATGATGACTACTGCAAATCACAGGTTAATAGTTGTTGATTTTTGTCTGTCTTTTGTAGAGCATCTTATACACTGACTTGTACATTATACACCAGTCAATGTGTTTTCACAGAGCTTTCACTGGATGAAGCTTTCGGAGGGTGACGATGAGGCTGATGATGAAGCTGATGATGATGCTAGTGTATGTAGACCTTCACATTATCACAGTCTGTAAATGTATAAACTTAGGCTTTACAGATCTGGAAATAGTCTTCTGAATGGTGTTTTAGCATTGTTTTTATTTTATTCTTTATATGTATGTGCAGGATCCTGGAAATGATGTCGCCTATGATGACGCACCTCTTGAAACAGCTGAAAATCCAAACACTCAGTTTATCCGGGTATGCCTTTTTTCAGATTTGTCCTTTTTTAGTCCTCTATCACAGCGGTAATTTCTGTGTGAAGACAAAATAGCAGCCATAATAGTTATGAAAGTAAAAAGTGTGGCTTAACATAGTTTTACCTGTAAATTTTGATATTCTTTTATTGTTTCATGTAGGTGACAGAGAGATGGCAATGGCTGAGTATAGATGTAACCGGGCCTTTTCAAGAAAGCAAAGGCCCCTATAGCCACATCGTGGTCATCTGTGATTATTACACCAAGTGGATTGAAATCTTTCCATCAGAAAAGCCTAATTCTGATTCCATTGCCCTGCTTATGTGTGATGCCATTTCCCGATACGGGTTTCCTCTGGGTTTTCTCACACCTTGGGGTGCTAGAGGGATTCAGGTCAGAACGGTAAGTCATGATTCACTGGATAATGTCAGAGCAATTAGTGCAGGTTTAATTATTTATAATTGTAAATTGTATTTTTATTCATTTAAATGTGCTGAAAGGTTACTTAAATGTCTCAATACCGTTTAATTTTTGATCTTTACCCTTTTTGCTTTCTTTTGTCAAGGTTAACAGAGCACTCAATAATATTCTGATGATAAAGGACATCTCCCTCGTCTCTCGGCATCACCAGGCTTCGCAGCTTGAACCCCACACACAATACCACATTGTTAAGTACGTTTAGAATTGTTTGGACATGAATCACAATATTACAGAGCATAGTTATTTTGAAAAAAATGTATGGTATGGTTTCTTTACAGTATGGTGGAAAATCTGGTAAAGAAGTATCCAGACAGTTGGCATGTTCATTTGCCTGTCAGCGTGCTGCGCTTCAACTGCAGTGTGCACCCAGAAACCAAACACAGACCTCTGTCACTCCATCGCAGTGAGGGAACTAAACCTTATACGACACCCAGGGATCAGCCAGTATGTATTGTGATATTGCAACATCTTTGTTCTCACCGGCAGCCCAAAACCATTGTGTTATTGGTTATGATTATGTCAAGAATCAGCAGCGGAATTGCTTTGTTTTGTGTAGATATGGACAAATGCAGTAAAGTTTCATTTCGTGATTCTGCACATTTATGTACAAAATAATTTATTTACACTACTGTTGTGTTTGGGGTTGGAACATTTTTTTTGTTTGTTTTGAATACTCATCAAAACGTATGTATTTTCAAATGTAATTAATGTATTTTCAGCAGCTGTTACTCCAGTTTTCAGTGTCACATGATCCTTCAGAAATCACTCTCATATTGCTGTATAAAAGTATTAATTTATTTCGAGAAAAATCTTAATGACCTCAGACTTTTGAATGGTAGTGTATGCATAAAGTATATTATTCAATTTGAGTGTTTTGCTTTTGTCCAAATCAAGCTCAGTGAAGATGACCTTGCAAAATACACCTTCAAAATCCAGAAACCAAACCCTTTAAAAGAAATTGAGGCACTAAAACGAATATTCCGTGAGTATGATCATCTCATATCCAAATCTCAGTTTACCTGTCTGTCTGCTTTCCTCCACGTCTGTAGTCATTATCATTCAACTTTTGTTAACACAGGAGAATCAGCGGACTGCATTGTCATTTCATAAAACAAAAAACAGGTAAGTGTGAATGAACAGTTCTGTTAGTACTGCATAGAGATATTGTTGTAACTTGTCATTCAATTTCATAAATAAAAAAAATGCTGCTACTAAACCAACAGGGTCTTTTGTTTCCTCTGTTGCTAGTGTGCCTATTGTAACCGGTGTGTGACTTCAAACTGAAGGTCCAGTGAGGAAGAGGTGCTGCTTGACCGAAGAATGAAAAATAATGAGCTGTTAAAGTCAGACTGAGATCTTATTTGTGATTTTCATATTGAAATTGTTGGCAGCATTGTAAATGCATACCATTAAAGGTATTAAAGAGAGTGGTACTAACTGTAAAAGAAAATACTTGGAAAGGAGTGGGAAAAGACCTGGTTTCCTAGTCATTTACTCCAGTCTTCAGTGTCACATGACACCTAGTCATTTATAGTATTTGTAAATAACCGATTCAGCCAGATTGAGCCAGCAAAAGATAATCTAATGTTAATAAATCCACAAATACTCCTGTGAGTTGCAGGCAATCCTAAAGGATATTGTGGCAGCCTGAAATGGAAGTGTGCATGATTAATGTTGTTGGGTTTTTTTCTCGTTTCAAATAAACCTTTTATAATGTTGCCTCAACATCAAAGCCCTTACGAAAATTAACCATGGTTTTACTACCAAAAAAACATAGTTACTATAGATAAACAAAGGTAACCACAACTTAACCATGGATTTGCTACACTAACCATAGTTTAACCGTGATATTTGTTGTAAAACTGTGCTTACACAAATGGTAATAAGCCAAAAAAAACATGGTTACTACACTTTTACTATACTAAAACCATGGTTAATTTTCGTAAGGGAGTTTATTCCATCAAAGGCTTGCTCAGAATAAACTGTTTATACCCCTGATGATGTGTCTGTGTATTTCGTATCTGTATTTGTGACCCTGGACCACAAAACCAGTCACAAGGGTCATCTGGAAACTGAATAAATCAGCTTTCCATTGATGTATGGTTTGTTAGGATTGGACAATATTTGGTCGAGATACAACTATTTGAAAATCTGGAATCTGAGGGTGGAAAAAAATCTAAATATTGAGAAAATCATCTTTAAAGTTGTCCAAATGAAGTTCTTAGCAATGCATATTACTAATCAAACATTACGTTTTAATATATTTACAGTAGGAAATTAACATCTTCATGGAACATGATATTTGCTTAATATCCTAATGATTTTTGGCATAAAAGAAAAATTTATAATTTTGACTCATACAATGTATTGTTGGCTATTGCTGCAAATATAGCCCAGCGACTTAAGACTGGTTTTGTGCCCCAGGGTCACAAATGGAAGCCACAGTCCCAGATACTTTCTACAATGTGCACCATTCTACTGAACACATTTGTCCAGTAATCCCAGTGAAAAGCATTGTTGCAGCTGCGCCATACAGTGCATTCTTAAGCATACGATATGCACTAGCATTACTTTTCACAGAAATAGCCAAAACTGTACATTAAACTTAATTAAATGGATTGAGCCTGTTCAACAAGTATCAGTTAGGAAAAAAAATGCACTGAATTGTGTGAGGCCACTAGGGCGCGTCTCCGGCACAGAAAAGAGTCGACGCTGCTCGCGCAAAGACATCTGGGATTGTGGAGGACTGGCTCGAGCGCTTTGATTTCCGCAGTGCAGCGTGGGATAGTGGAAGAAGTCAGCGAAACGGTCGTAGAGAAATGGTGAGTGAGGAAGCGGAGCGAACGCATTCTTTCGTTTTGTAGTTTGAAAATGTTTCTGTGACGGACTATACGCAAACTAGCCGCTGGTTGGAGTGGCTAACGAGTGTGAACGCAGCCTTTACACAGTCCTCTTTGTTTCGCAATATTTTTAGCAGCCCGGCTAACATTCCCTGCTAAATGCGCCCCGTTTACTTGTGTTGCTGAGTACATTGCGCTCGACGACCGGTTTGGTCGGCCAATACTAAAAAGCGATGGCCAAACAGTTTCGTATTGTTTATTTGTAGATGAGCTGCGCACCCTCTGTAGCCGAAGCGGGGCTGTTAATCACGGTGTTGATTTCATGACAGCTCCGTAATGTAGGAACGGGCTGGTCCTGTCATTGGTCATTCTGGGCTGTGCCTTACTAGATGCTCATCTAACGTTAGTCGTTTAATCTATCCGCACAATAAATGTAGATAATCATCAAAAGATTGTCGAGCTTAGATGGGTTGCTACCTGCCGTTGTTACTAGCTCCAGTTCGCACGTCCATTTTTAAAAGATTTTTAACTTGCTTGGTTTAGCCGCGTTTACAGTTATTATAATTGAATTTTCATCCCCTCGTAATGCTGGTTAGCTGTTTGCAGTAAACAAACCGCGCAACTAGGTGTTGCCAGTAACTAAGTCAACAACAACTTAACACAACTGCAGCTGTCAGCGTTTTATTCGCCTAGAGAGCGTTGCAGTTGTGTAGTTGACATGTTTCAGCTGTTCACCATCTGCTTTTCTCTCTCTCTTGTTTTATTTTTAAAAAGCCAGTGGTTGTTCCACCTGTAAATTACAACAAACACGGCTTTTTTTTTTTGGAGTTGAGAGTTATAGAAGCTGGTGGTTTGTTATCATGTTTGGGATTATTTTTCTAAAGTGATTGATGTCTCATTTTGTTGTGTAGAAATTCAAATGCTCCCTGAGTTTAGGTTGTGGAGGGTTGAACTGGGTGTAAATCGAGATGTGTTGCTAATGAGAGGATTGAAGGTTGAGTAACTGGCTCCTTGTTTTTCTTCAGGATGTCTTTTTGATGATCAGACGTCACAAGACAACCATCTTCACAGATGCTAAGGAGTCTACCACGGTCTACGAGCTGAAGCGGATTGTGGAGGGCATCCTAAAGCGAGCGCCAGAGGATCAGAGACTTTATAAGGTCAGCAAAGAAAGTTTTCATGATGATGTTGATTATTAATTCATGTATAAATTACTAGCGTTATAGCTCTTTTAGTATATCCTGAAGGTTCTATGTAGTTGGGTCATTCCTGTTATGTAGAAATAAAAGCATTCCAAGTTATGTAATTTCACACTATGTTACAAAATTTGGAGCTAGTAAGATTTTTTTAAAGAGAAATGAATACTTTTATTTAGCAAGGATGCATTAAATTGATCAGAACAAACTACATTTAATGATATTTTAAAATATTACTGTTTGTACTGTATTGTTGATGAAGTAAATGCAGCCGTGGTGAGCATACGAGTCTTCAAACTTTTTGAATGGTAGTGTGTGTAACACAAACTAATACCACAAAGCATCACAGAATTAATCAAATCTTTTGTTAATACTAGCTCAAAACCCCCTAAGTTAAGAAAACCCACAAATTATATCTAAGAGGTTTATGAACCCATAGATTTACAAGGCACATTTACAGGATTAACAACACCGAAAGTGAAAAACGAATTACTTTAAACGGCATTCTCTAAAGCACATATTTTGTTTTAAACATTTTTACACTAAACATTATATATATATGAAAAACAAATGAAGACACGTCTATGAATATGGAAAAAAGTCTGCTCAAACTCACTTTGTGGTCACTTTGTAACTTTGTGGTAAAGTACAGCAAACTAATAATATTCCATTCTTTAAAAAATTGTGAGTTTAATACTTTATTCAGTGTTTTAAGACAATAAGTGGGACCATGTGCTGTTGCCAGTTTCTGAATGACCACACGTAGGCTAAATCAAACATAGGCTGTTGTGATTTGAGTCTATTATGCGCTTTATTAAACAATCTCTCCATGTCCCCCAGGATGACATGCTGCTAGAAGATAGTAAGACTCTTGGAGACTGTGGGTTCACAAACCAGACAGCCAGGCCTCAGGCTCCGGCCACAGTAGGACTGGCTTTTCGCATCAGTGGTGAGCTCTTGTTTCAGTCGCTTGCCTCGTATCCCGCTATGTGATATTTGGTGATCTGAATTTGCCTACCGTGTCTGTTTTTATCACAGATGATGCTTTTGAGCCTCTAAGAATAGAGGCCTTCTCCAGCCCTCCTGAGCTTCCCGATGTCATGAAGCCTCAAGACTCGGGCAGCACTGCCAACGAACAAGCCGTGCAGTGAAGGGGAGGAACTGACGATAAAGGGTTGAGGGGAGGGTGGGGGGGCGAGACAGCGGGGGTAAAGAATGTCCAAAACAGCGGACAAGCAAAACACGTGCGTTTTAAGATGTGATCTTGTGTGATATTGCAACTTTGCTGAGAATTTGAATCGCTCTCCCTGTTACTCCTCACGTCCCATCAAGCACTAGCAGCTTACTCTCACTGTATTGTCGCAAACCCTTCCAATGTTCAGTGTCTGCTCATCTACAGGTTAATCCACCAATCACAACGTCCCATTTGGCGCAGGCACATTTTCATTTGGTAATGTTTCCCTTGATTTCTGGATGAATTGCTCGTTTGTCAGACAGCTGTTAGTCACCTGTCAGAGGTGGTTAGATATCGGAGTATTTAAACCCGTGCTTCTTATTTAATTCACGCAAATGTTATGTTTGGAGAGTTAAACGTTTTGTGCTTGTTGTGTGTTTCAATCTGATAGGGGCGGGGCGGGTTTGTGTTTGTGGCTGTAAGGTTTTACAAATGCCCACTTTACTGATCGCATTTACAGTACGCTGTTGTGTGTTAATGAGTATTGATATTATAATTATTCTTATTTAGATCCTGCATAATTTTATTGGGGTGCAAAAGGCCGTAGGCTGAACCGTTTTACGTTACCGACTTAATATAGTGTAAATGCACATGGAACTTACTGAACATCAGAGTGGGCATGGATGCCTGCAAATGAATACACAGCACATGGTTGAGGTGAATTCTGACATACAGTGGTTTCATTGTAAATACATTTTTCCACTCGCATTGTTGCTTCCTGAAGTGTGTTTTGCTTTTCTTTACAATCCTTTTGTTGGAGGAGTGTAGTGGTGTCCGCTTGTTTCTTTTAGAATATTTGTTTGGAAGCTTAAGTATTGACATTTAATTCCCTGATTTTGTATATAAATCAAAGGGGAGTGTAAATGCTAGTCCGTTTTTTTTCTTTTTTTGTGTGTGTGTGTGTGTGTGTGTGTGGCATTTAAAAATAGTGGTAAGAATAAAGTAAAGATCAATAAGAAAGAAGCCTTTGGGCGCAGTTGCTTGAACAAGTGAATGTTTAACTTTAACACAAATGCTGACGTTGTGTTCATCCCAAAAAACGGATCCTAATGTTTTTGCGAACTCCCCCTGATTCTTCTCACTGATGGCAGTGTTCCTTCACAGTGCTCTTGGAAAAACAAACAAACAAAAGAGTTAAAACCTTAAAAGAAAATCATGCTGCAGTATCTGTAACTGCGTTTAAATTAATTAAAATCAGCCCTTTTCCACTCCTTCTCTAATGTTCAACGTCTGTTTATTAATGGTGTTGCTTTTGGGGTTTTAGTTTTTTTTTTTTTTTTTTTTTTTTTTTTTTTTTTTATATATATAAATGAGGAGATATAATTGCTACATTACAGTATAACAACCAACAATGGAACAAAAGACAGGAGGAAGAAAATGAACAAGAAACGGGAAAAAGAAAAGAGAGTGCTTTCCTCAACTCAGTGTTTTCAGATATTAAGTGATTTAAAATACTATCGAAATTAGTGGAGAAACGCCTTGAAATGTGATTTGAAATGGGAAAATTGGCATTTATGCATTTGAAACTTAAAAGTGAAAGATTTCTAAGATTAAGTTATGTTTCAGTTTCTGTATTAGTAAAGCTAATCGTAGTTACACAATCGCATCTGTGTTAAAAAAACTTCCCCAAATACTTCTGTAATATGTGGGGGTTTAGGTGCCCTGAAACTTGTCAATGAATCGGTTAAAACGGTTCACAAAACCTGAACGATTCAGATTGGATCACTGATGATTCATTGAACCCAGAACCATCCCTGCGTCCCAATGTGCACCCTATCCCCCCTATCTGCCCTAAATAGTATTGAAAATGACTAATATCACATAGAATTTAGGATGGAAATTATGCACATTGGGACGCAGGCCGTCTCTCATTCAGACCCAATTCGTAACGAGCCTAGAAGTGTATTTGGAGGACTTGACTGATGTAAGAAACCAGTTACTTTAAAAGCTGAATAGCAGAAATGTTAAACACTGGAAATATGTTTACGACATGATCAACAAGTATACGAAACAGAGTTGGTTTAAATAAATAGTATTTTATTCAAACGGCCTTAAATTATTTTCGAAGAAGAGATGCGTTTTAGAAATGAGTATTGCTTAATGTTAATTATATTTATAGGTTTTACATGAATGCTCGCATCTCAGCTTGTCTAACAGACATTTCTTGCTGGATGAAGGACCATCACCTTCAACTCAACCTTGCCAAGACAGAACTGCTTGTGGTTCAATCAAACCCATCGTTTCATCACAATTTCACCATCCAGTTAGGCACATCAACCATAACTCCTTCAAAAACAGCCAGAAACCTTGGAGTTATTATTGATGAGCAGCTGAATTTCTCAGACCACATTGCTAAAACTGCAGATTTGCTTTATTCAACATCAAGAAGATCAGGCCCTTTCTTTCGGAACATGCTTCACAACTCCTTGTTCAAGCTCTTGTTCAGTCCAGGCTGGACTATTGCAATGCTCTTTTAACCTTTACAATTAATCCAGAACGCGGCAGCAAGATTAATTTTCAATAAACCCGAAATGAATGCACGCCACACCTCTGTTCATCAATTTGCACTGGCTAGCAGTAGCTGCTCGCAAAAAATTCAAGGCATTAATGTTTGCCTACAAAACCACTACTGGCTCGGCACCCCTTTACCTAAATTCATTACTTCAGAATTATGTGCCCTCTAGAAGCTTGCGTTCTGCAGGTGAACGTCGCTTGATTGTGCCATCCCAAAGACGCACAAAATCACTTTCATTAAGTGAGTGAGTGAGTTCTAAATTAAATGTTCCCTCCTGATGGAATGACCTGCCCAACTCAATCCATCTTCAAGAATCAGCTAAAAACACATCTCTTCCATCTGTATTTAAATGTAATGCAATGAATGTGTTTAAATTATTTGCAACATGAAACTGAAATAAACATTCTTGTATAAAAAAAAATTAAAATCCAAATCAAATTGAGATGTCAGGTCGGATCTCCAGTCACTCATTAGGCTTACTAGTATCAATCAAATTCAGAATTTTATTTTATAAACATGAAAAATCTAGTAGAACAAGTTCAAAGAGAAAAAGGTGATATGGGTTCATCGACAGATGGATGTTGTATTGAAATCACACAGGACCAATCATAGTTGTTAAATGTGCGCATGCGCAGTAGATCAATCTATCTAGCAACAGAAGCTAATGTAGAAAGAGAGGATCGTCTGTTTTAAAGGTCTGTCAATTCAAATATATTCTCCGTGTTTTTATGGGCGTGCCACAACGTATTTTAGGTTTTAAGATTTGTATTTAATTTCAAAATCACATCTCTATGTTAACTCAATCAGTATGCATGTGAACTATCCATAGTAACTTAGTTCATTCATTTTGCACGGTAAAGCTACAGCGCTAGTATCTACTGCCTACACAGTAGATCACATCTAACTTGTTTTACCCTCATTATTGCTTAAGCTGAGATATTTACTCCAGTTACTTTCCCCAATCTATTGTAGAAGCAACGTCTATTAGCAGCGTCTAACCACGTATGTTTTTGGAGAGCCAACTTGGCTAGCTTCATCCGTGTACTCCCACACTAATCCGAGCTGCGTCTAGATGGAGGCTCGTAAATGGAGCGCGGCGGCCGCAGGGCGCGTGATAATGGACGCGGTGCAGGCGGAGTGGGAGCCGCTGTCTCACTGGGAGCTGGACCAGCGACTGGACCGAGCGGTGGAGGAGATGATAGAGGCTGACCTGGTGGCCCAGGTTCAGGAGCAGGCAGCCTCTCAACAGGAGGATTCATCGCCAGCAGATCAGGCTCGAACAGCGACATCCCAGGCGTCAGAGTCCAGGAGCTCTGCCCTGCAGCGCGCACATGCTACTGAAGCCATGGAGGCCAATCCTACAGTACAGGTACAGTAGGTCTGCTAGCTCATGCACTTCACGTTAAAGCCATTTCCTCTCTTTACGTGAGTAGTTCTCAACCAGGGGGCGTCGATATGTCTTAAATATTTGGTTAGAAATAAGATAAAGCAAGAATTAATATAACCCAGAGCCAGGATTCACACAAATCTTGTAAAAACCTGAATATATGAGGTAACCTAATTTTAAAGACCTGGAAAGGTGATCAAAATTATTATTATTTTTAAATGAATTCGTTCTTTTTTACTCCATTTCTACCTGATCAAATATTTTAGTGTAAATATTTAATAATTTATAGAGCTTGGAATATCTACAAAAATGTACAGTACCAGTCAAATGTTTGGAATAATTATAATTTTTTGTTTTTGAAAGAAGTCGGTTATGCTCCTCAATCATTTATTTGATCAAAAAGTACAGCAAAAACAGTAGTATTGTAAAATATTATAACAATATAACAGTTTTCTGTTTTAATATATTTTTAAATGTAATTTATTCCTGTGATGGCAAAGCTGTATTTTCAGCGTCATTGCTCCAGTCTTCAGTGTCACATGATCCTTCAGAAATCATTCTGATATGCTGATTTGCTTTGCAGTTATTATTAGTGTACAGTTACTAATAATGATCACTGGTTCTTATCAATGTTCAAAAGTTTTTGTGTGGAGACTGATATATTTTTTCAGGATTCTTTGAATCAAAAGTTGAAAAGACCAGCATTTATTTGTAACATTATAAATGTCTTTACTGTCACTTTTGATCAATTTAATGGATACTTTATGCATCTTGTTTAATGTATGTAAGCAGTGTTGGAATTATACCATGGTCTTTGGGGGAGCCCACTTGGGGGGGGGGGGGGGGGGTGTTCGTGCATTTGCGAGTGCCTCAAAAGAGGGCTTACAATGACTTACACTTGTAATTTAGCTGTTATGCATCATTGTATGCACTACTTGCTTTATGCAAGCACTATAGGATAAATCACTATACAGGATTTACCCTAGTATACTTTATCGACACGAATTGATAGGTGAAACAACAAACAGCCACCCACAAATAGTCTATAAACAAAGCATCAGGCTGTCTTTGAGTTCACATGAACAACGGTTAAAGTTACTCGTCATCAGGCTACAGAAGAATACCATAATTCCTCCGTTCAGTTAGACCTAAGACATCGAGAGTCACGCAGACCTATAACAACCCAGCCACAACACATAATTGCGAATAACATGCCTTACCTTAACACAGAATCGACCACAGAGTCCAACGTTTATATTTTTTCTACGAATCTTTGAGTTAACATGTACTAAACATGAGTGGAATTTGCACCGCAGCGCCCCCACACCTTGATGCTCATGACAAGAATAGCATGTATAGTTATCTTTATTATAGTTAATTAGGTTTAAATTGCCATCATGCTTGAATGGATGTTATTTTTGCAATTTTACGCATAATAATCCACGATGATCACATTACACAAAACTGAAATTGCACGTCAAAATAACACATTGTCAGTATTTTTTGAGACCCCCCAAAATTTCCCAAATCACGTTTTCAGGGGAGCCCATGTCCTATTAAGGGGAGCCGAGCTCCCCCGTAGTTCGCACCCTGTATGTAAGTATTATTTTCTCAGTATTTCACAATATAACTTTTTGTTTGTTTTTATTGTATTACTGTAAATAAATGCAGCCTTGGTTAGCATAAGAGACCTCTTTCAAAAACATAAGAGCATGTTAGTATTCTAAACTTTTGACCAGTAGTGGGCATTTTTTTTATTATTCCAAGCTCTAAAATACTTTATCAGGTAGAAATTGTGAGTCATTTTAGATATCTTTATCCTTAAAGGGGTCATATGACGTTTCTAAAAAGAACATTATTTGGTGTAATGCAGTGTGTACGCGGTTGAAGGTAAAAAAAAAAACGCATACAGAGCGCGGTGTGCTCTGATTGGCCAGCTATCCAGTGCCTTGTGATTGGCTGAATACCTCAAGCGCGTGACTGAAATGTTACGCCCCTTACCATATTTGGAATATCAGCTTCCATGGCGGCGGCAACAACACTACAGCGAGAATCAAAGTTACGCCTTCTTTCTTTGCGTGAACATTTGGGCGGGGTTATGCAAATCTTCTCACATCGTGACGTAGACATGTGGGGGCGTGTTAGAACGAGCCGTTTTAGGAGGGTCTTAACTTTTATAAAGAATATCTCTTTGGATTTTAGACTTTAGTCTTTGTGACTTTACGGATCTTATATATGCACAAACAGCTTGCGCAAAATGCCTAGGAATGATATGTAAATAATGACAGAATTGTCATTTTTTTTGGGGTGAACTATTCCTTTGAAAATTTTGAGATTCTGTGCAATTGATAAATATTTGGTGGTATGAAAAAAGCTTTAGCAGAAAACATGAACATTTTGTATGATATTTTTTATTAAAACACAAAAATACTATGTACAACTTGCCCTGTACTCAAAAGGAGGGTCTTAACTTTTATAAAGAATATCTCTTTGGATTTTAGACTTTAGTCTTTGTGACTTTACGGATCTTATATATGCACAAACAGCTTGCGACACTCCAAAGACAAAGGAAAACATGAAATCGTGTCATATGACCCCTTTAATCCAGCAAGCCATGAACAACTGGAAAAGTCATTGGGCCTTAGAATTGAAAAGGTTGAGAACCACTGCTTTACATCATTCTCGTCGTCTTATTTCTTGCAGTATGTGACAAATTTTCTGCAAAGCTCCAACACGGGCTACAGCAAGAACCGATTGTCTGGAAGAGCTCGACTGTCCTTGTCTCACACTGTCCTCCTGTCCCTCACCCTCCTGTCCAAACGCATCAGCTATCGCAGCGTGTCCTCTAGTTTCCATCTGGAGAAGGGGAATATTCACAGGATCTTCTTCTCTTTCTGTGAACAAGTGATCACACAAAAGGATCGGCTCGTTCAATGGCCTACAGGTACAAGTTAATTAGGTGACAGTTCCACACAATTGTTTTATTTTATCTATGGCTATTTTAATGGCAGGAACAGGATTAAATCAGTTACAAATAGATGCTTCAAGAAACCTATCTGCAAAGCTACCTGAAAAACTATGCGCAAGTGCATCCAGGGCAAAAGCTGCTTTAAACGTAAAGGATGCTCACACCAAATGTTGATTTAATTTAGTTCATAAGGGTTAATTGATAAAGGAAATCTATTTATGACATTATTTTTGACAGCATCCTCATTTTACAGCCTCAGTTTAGTGCCTAAAACTTTTAACAGTGCTGTAGTTTTGCAAGTAGGTTTCTTGAAGCATCTTGGAGATGTTGCCACAGTTCTTGTGGATTGAGTCTGTCTCAGTTTGTTCTGTTTCTTCAAGTCATTCCAGACAGACTGATGATGATCAGATCAGATCTCTGTGTGCAGCACTGACTCCTTGTGCAAACAAAAATCTCACTGGATTGTTACAATTAATGGCAAAATGAATGTTCGGAAATTATTTCCTACTGACGCACTACAGCAAAAAATAGAAATAACTGATGTCAAAACATTTGTAGCTGGTGAAAATACTAGTCTAACTTTGTCCACCACTGTAAATAAACTATTATAAAACGGATCGTTCCGGTCCTTGATTCTGATTGGCTGAGCTGTGTACGAAGCTGTTGTAAATTACTCTACAAACATTCACCTTTGTTTACTTCTGTGTGTTGCTCGGCAAACACTTTGTTGCCACCACAACTGATTCCGAGGAACTACATTGTTTGGTGGAAGAATACTGTTTTTATCATTACACGTTATTTGCTCTGTTTTATTTTGTGAAACCGTTCTACGTATATGGAATAACCGTTTTATAAAAGCAATAAGCACCTCGAAGCCGTGGTTTACAGTGAATTTATAACAGCTGAAGGGGTTTTAGGCACTGCGCTTCGCGTTGACAACAAACTGTTATAAATTCACTGTAAACCACGGCTTCGAGGGGCTTATTGCTTTTATAAAAACGTAATTTTATTTATTAAAACTAACAAAAAATTAAATGAAATAAGTCATTAAAATACAGTATCAGTGTTCACATTGCATTAATTCATATTATCATTAAAATCAAAACATGAAAAACATTTTCATTACTTTAAAATTAACTAGCTCAAATTAAATATGAAAAACTGAAATTTTCTCTAACAATTTAGCATTTTCATTTAGTCTAATTTTTTTAATAAACATTTTAAAAAACTAATAAAAATGACAAAAACAGAACAAAATGACAAACTTTAAAATTAAAATTAAAGCAGAAAATATAAAACTTAAATCAAATTCCAAATATGAACACCACTATAGTAGTATATCAATGATAATAAAATAACGCTGTTGTAGTTGCTTAGCAGGTTTACGCATTGTTTTCTCCTTTCTCCCTGTAGGACAGGAGGCCCTCCAGCATCTGCTTCCTTTCTCCAGCTGGCTGAGTCGCAGTGAGGGTCTGGAAGAGAGAGGCCTCCCTCGAGTGCTCGGCGTGCTGGGCGACACACGCGTCCCCATCCGCCTGCCAGCTGGGAAACCAGACAGCGAGAGCGACGCTCCGGAGGCCAAGAGACCTAAGATCGAGCCACATCCAGATTCATGGCTGAACTTGGAACTGGTCTGCAATGACAAAGGTCGCTTCATTTACTGCCACATCAGCAAAGGATCGGAAAAAGACAGAGGAAGCGCGTTAGCTGAAAGGATTCGGCAAAACCCTGAGATGGTGCCTCCAGGGACCTGCCTGATAGCCGGAGCCGGATACCCGCTCACAGAACAAATACTTACTCCGTTCTCAACATTGCATACATTAATTTACACCGTTTTTAATGTTTCGTTATCTTAAGTATTAAATAAGTCAATAATTGAACTATCCAGAAACTACAACTCCCATAAGCGTTACAGAGACTGAGTCTACAAATACCCCTCCCTTTCTGAAAAACCCTCCTGTTTGTTGCTCTACTAAAGATGGCGCCGTGCAAATCTGAGGCGATTGCGCTTTGTAGCGCGTAGGAAATTTGACGTGAGTAAGATGAAAAGTTAACGAAGCCTTCTCACTCTTCATCGAAACATCAAAATACACCCAAATAGATTAATCTCAGGCAGCACTGTCAAGGATTTTATTTTTGTGGCCTACCTCCCACTGTAGGCCGTGATGAAATATATCGCATTGGTTAAAAGACTTCATTTCCCAGAAGTCATTGCTCTGGGCATGCTTTGATTGATGAAAGAGGCCTCCCTCGAGTGCTCGGCGTGCTGGGCGACACACGCGTCCCCATCCGCCTGCCAGCTGGGAAACCAGACAGCGAGAGCGACGCTCCGGAGGCCAAGAGACCTAAGATCGAGCCACATCCAGATTCATGGCTGAACTTGGAACTGGTCTGCAATGACAAAGGTCGCTTCATTTACTGCCACATCAGCAAAGGATCGGAAAAAGACAGAGGAAGCGCGTTAGCTGAAAGGATTCGGCAAAACCCTGAGATGGTGCCTCCAGGGACCTGCCTGATAGCCGGAGCCGGATACCCGCTCACAGAACAAATACTTACTCCGTTCTCAACATGTCAAAAGCCGCAGGAAAACCTCTACAACAGATCGGTGGGGAACCATTGGGGCCGATTCAACCAGGCTGTGGCAGACTTAAAAGAGCGATTCCAGAAATTGAGGTACTTGGATATGGGGAACTACGACAGGGCGAAAGCCGTGGTTCTGACTGCTTGTATATTACACAATGTTTTCCTGGACATGGGGGACGTGACAAAGGGACTGGTAGAGAGAAGCACACCGGAAGATGTGGACGAGGTAAACGAAGATGCTGCTGGGCTGAAAATGAGAGAGACTGTAGTGAATCTGCTTTACAGCACATTGGAAGCAGCACCACAATAAGATTTTGACACTGATTTGCATATTTAAACGGATAGTTCACCCAAAAAAAAGAAACTGTCATTCTAAACCCATGTGACTTTCATTCATCTTTGGAACACAAATGAAGACGTTTTTATTATCTTTTTTTATCTTTTTTTTATCATTTTTGTCCATTCATTCAAAGTTCACAAAGCCAAAACTTTCACTCATCAAAAAGTAAACCATATGAATCAAGCGGATCAAGTCTTCTGAAGTAAAACAATTGCTTTATATAAAAAACTGATTTAATTTAGGGTAATGAATAGAAGCTTCAATTAAATCTGTTTTTCGTATAGAGTGTAAGTAAATAAAAAGTGAATTTCCTTAACAATCTATCTGTGAACTTTTTGAACCATCAGTTTTGGTGGAATGGAGCAAGGTTTCGTTAAAAATATCATAATTTGTGTTTTCAAGGTGAACGGAAGTCTTATGGGTTTGGAACGACATGGAAATGATATCAGAGTTGTCATTTAGGGTGAACTATCTCTCAAAAGCTCTAAGGTTATGTATGTGATTAATGGATATTTTATTATATAAAGAAAGTTTTGGCATAAAAAAATCGATACACGTTTTGTATGATTTTTAATTAACATTTACATTTAGTCATTTAGCAGATGCTTTTATCCAAAGTGACTTACAAACGAGGACAATGGAAGCAGTCAAAACTAACAAAAGAGCAACGATATGTAAGTGCAAATGACAAGCCTCGGTTAGCCTAATGCCTAACACAAACACACACAAAAAGAAAAACAAGTAGATAAAATAGAAAGCTAGTGTTAGGTTTTTTTTTTATAAAAAAGAAGATAAATGAATAAAGTAGAATTAAAATAGAATAGAAAGTGCTAGAGTTAGAGGGTCAAATAAATATGGAAGAGATGCGTTTCTTGAAGATGGTTAAGGACTGCTCGGATTGAGTCGGGCAGGTCATTCCACCAGGAGGGAACAGTTCATGAAAAAATACAATAATTAACATAAAATTCCCAGAAGTCATTGCTCTGGGCATGCTTTGATTGATGAACTTGGTAGTTGTAGTTTTTCGAATGCTTGTTTCTCTGTGGATGGAATGTGTCAATCATAGGAGAATTTTGTATTAGTTCTTGTGTTCTTTTATTTATTTATTTTTCGTTTTTTAATTCTTGATAGAATAAGTGTTTGTTGCAAAGTTATTTAAAGCCACTGAAATATTGTTGTACCTTACGTTATTAGGAAGATAAAATAATTAAGTTACAAAACAGGGGGTGGTTGTGGGGAGGTGCTTCTGGAATCCTGGTTCATCATGTCTACACCTTCAGAACAAGGAGTTAAACGACATTCAAAAAGTTTGAACAGCACCTCGGAGGCGTTCGCCACTCTCCCAGAATCCTCTCTGACCTGGTGTTTGGCTCAGCTGTCCAAAACACGCACATTAGCAGACAGTCACAGCAGTGGACTGACAGGAGCAGAAAATAGGATCGTCACTGGAGGTGACAAAGCCAGGGATGCAGACAAGAGACTCAAAGCTGGTCAGTGGAGGGCATTGGTGGCCATTCGGACGCAACACATCAAAGGAGGTGGTGGCAGGATAACCCGCTACCAATCACGAGGAGGACTCCCTCCTTTGCTGGATCTCCTCAGGCGACCAGAAAGCTCCAGAAAGTTTTTGGACCTGGCACTTAGCATCCTGGCCAACTGCTGCACTGAAAAACAGACAAGACTAGAAGTAAGAAAGATGCCGCTCTAATGTATAGCTTACGTTGATTACATATATGCAGCTTTGTTTTTTTTTGTATATGATTAATGCTTTTTTTATTATTATTCTTCGCATAGGTAAGAAAGCTTGATGGCATATCTGTTGTTGGTAAGTCACTCAAAGGCTTCATAAAGATCGGTTCCTTTTCCATGCCCTGTTCATACTGACATCAGACATGGCTGTTGTCAAGGTCATTTTTTATTTATATAGCACCTTAAAACAACATAAATGCTGACCAAGATGCTTCACAATAGCACAATAAAAAGATGACAGTCATACAAAAAATACAGTGTTTAGAAAATTAAATCAACAACCATAAAACTGAATAAAAATCAAGACTAAGAATTTAACTCACTAAGACTAACATATCTAAAATTATGAATAGGCCTGAGAAAAGAGATACATTTTCAAGGATGATTTAAATGTGCTCGGATTGAGTCGGGCAGGTCATTCCACCAGGAGGGAACAGTTCATGAAAAAATACAATAATTAACATAAAATACAATTACTCATTTTACATGAATACAACAATTTAAACTAGTTTTGTTTATATTCTGACAGGAGCAGAAAATAGGATCGTCACTGGAGGT
This sequence comes from Sinocyclocheilus grahami, assembly GCF_001515645.1. Classification (NCBI taxonomy): domain Eukaryota; kingdom Metazoa; phylum Chordata; class Actinopteri; order Cypriniformes; family Cyprinidae; genus Sinocyclocheilus; species Sinocyclocheilus grahami. The sequence goes on from NW_015505228.1 coordinate 2,194,969, forward strand.
GACAAAGCCAGGGATGCAGACAAGAGACTCAAAGCTGGTCAGTGGAGGGCATTGGTGGCCATTCGGACGCAACACATCAAAGGAGGTGGTGGCAGGATAACCCGCTACCAATCACGAGGAGGACTCCCTCCTTTGCTGGATCTCCTCAGGCGACCAGAAAGCTCCAGAAAGTTTTTGGACCTGGCACTTAGCATCCTGGCCAACTGCTGCACTGAAAAACAGACAAGACTAGAAGTAAGAAAGATGCCGCTCTAATGTATAGCTTACGTTGATTACATATATGCAGCTTTGTTTTTTTTTGTTATGATTAATGCTTTTTTTTATTATTATTCTTCGCATAGGTAAGAAAGCTTGATGGCATATCTGTTGTTGGTAAGTCACTCAAAGGCTTCATAAAGATCGGTTCCTTTTCCATGCCCTGTTCATACTGACATCAGACATGGCTGTTGTCAAGGTCATTTTTTATTTATATAGCACCTTAAAACAACATAAATGCTGACCAAGATGCTTCACAATAGCACAATAAAAAGATGACAGTCATACAAAAAATACAGTGTTTAGAAAATTAAATCAACAACCATAAAACTGAATAAAAATCAATTTAACTCACTAAGACTAACATATCTAAAATTATGAATAGGCCTGAGAAAAGAGATACATTTTCAAGGATGATTTAAATGTAGATAAAGAGGAGGATATCCTAACAGATCGAGGTAGCGAATTCCACAGCTTAGGGGCTAATACAGAAAAGGCTGTGTCACCTTTCGATTTCAAGCGGGACAATGTGACGGTTAATAGTTTGTCAGAGGATGATCTAAGAGATCTTTGGGGGGAGTATGGACAAATAAGGTCTGAGATGTAAACAGGAGCCAGACCGTGCAAGGCTTTAAATAAAAAAAGTCAAAACCTTGTATTCAATTCTGAATTTAACTGGTAGCCAATGTTGAAGTGCTAAAATAGGCATGATATACTCACTCTTTTTCTTCCCCATTAAGAAGCGAGCTGCAGCATTTTGAACCAGCTGCAAACGTGAAAGGGAAAACTGGTTGACACCAGCATATAAAGCATTGCAATAATCAAGCCTTGTTGCAATGAAGGTATGAATGACTGTCTCTAGATCACTGAAAGATAGAAAAGATTTCAGTTTCCGTAAACCCCTAAGCTGGAAAAAAACTGGCTCTGACAACAGAGTTTATTTGCTTGTGGAATTTTAACTCCGAATCAAAAACAACACCCAGGTTTTTTTTACATAAGTATGGATATTTGCTTGCAGATAGAGGTCAGGCCATCTCCCAAACAGGGGGAGCCAAATAGAATAACTACAGGCTTGTTTTCATTCAGCTGAAGAAAATTATCACCCATCCAACTGTTGATGTCATTTACACAAGCTAGCAAATCAGATAAGGACTTTGACCCACGTTTTATTGACATGTACAACTGGGTATCATCCTCATAAATGTGATAGGGAACCTTGTAAAATTCAAAAATGTAATGAAGAGGGAGCATGTACAGGGCAAATAAAATTGGGCCAAATATGGAGCCCTGCTGCACCCCACCCATAACAGAAGCAGGCGATGAATAAAACTGACCTATCTTCATAGAGAAGCTCCTCTCAGTAAAATAGAACTCAAACCACTTTAAGGCTGAATCACAGATACCAACCTCGGTTTTTAGCCTATTATAAGAATGCAGTGATCCACTGTATTAAACGCCGCACTTAAATCCAACAATAACAAAACTGCACAATTTCCAGAATCCACAACTAGTAACAAGTCGTTAACCACTCCTGACAAGGTTGATTCAGTGCTATGCTTGGATCTAAAACCATACTTAAAAAGGATGCAGTAAGGGGAAAACTGAAAAAAAAAACGGCTTTCTCCAATACTTTTGATAAAACTGACAATTTAGTAATGGGTCTGTAGTTGTTAAGATCAGATGGATCCAGATTTTTCATTTTCCACATACTTTTTATATATAATTTTATACTCTGTAACATGTTCCTCTTAAAGTCATTATGAAATCAGAATTGACAATTCTTATTATTTTTGGAATATTGCAGTCATTATTATAAATGATTTATCAATGCATGTCATTATTATTAATCTATGTAATAAATGTATGTGCCCTAGCAATCTTTAATCAAAATAACTTCCCTCCCCCTTGCAATGAGATTTCTTTTCTGATGACCCCCAGCAACCTGTCACTCACATGAGATCACAGCAAAAAATAAAATCTTTAAAATTAGTTTTTTCATTGGCATCTATGGTTTCATGAAGAACCTTAACATCCATGGAAACGTTTCATTGCACAAATGGTTCTTTATAGAGGACAAAGGTTCTTTAGAGTATTAAAATCTTCTTTACACTTAAGCCAAAATGGTTCTTTTGAAAACTTTTCACTGAAGTTTTTTATTGGGGGGAACCAACATGTTCTTTCAATGCCATCGCATCACTACAAAAAATGCTGCTTATTTGCATAAATAGTTATGGTCATAAATGCTTATGATCTTTCATTTTTGTAGTGGATGTGCTCAAGAGGAATGTCTCTGTGGAGACGGTTCAAAATCGAGCAGCACGAGCTTTGGGAAATCTTGCGATGGACCCAGAGAGTTCTGCTGAGGTCCACTCTGCAGGTTTGTCCCAGAGTTTCATATGTTTAAAGTAATATAATAATAATAATAATTATGTTTCTCCTCCATTATATACAGTGACAGGCTGTAAAGGCTGTTATATTTCTGTCTCTCTCGCTCAGGTGGTGTTCCACTTCTCCTGCTCTGCTTGTCTCTCTCTCCACCTCCATCCTCTCCCTCTTCACTGACTCCAGCCACTGAACTCTGTGCTCCTAAAGTGGAATGTGTCCAGTCTGCTGCCCGGGCGCTTGTCTACCTTTCTGACACGCCTGCCAACCGGCTTCTGCTGCTTTCACAAGGCGCTCTTCCATCTCTCGCTTTGTTAATTGCTCCAGAGTACCCTTTAGGTCTGCAACGGGCATCTCTTCGTGCCATTCATGAGCTCACCAGAGGCTGCAGTGCAGAGTGCGCCAGAGAGATGTCCAGGTCCGGGGCATTGACTCAGCTGGGGGTCCTTGCCTCAGGAGAAGGTTGTCGGCCTTTGGAAGAGCTAGCTTTGAAGACTCTGGCTAACTTGTGCTCTCAAGGCTGCCTGAGGCCGCTGGTTGGTTCGTTGGGAGTCATTCAGAAGTTTGCAGCGGAAGTGAAAAAGGATCCTCTGAAGTCAGGTGTGTTCTTCAAGGCCCTGTGCCTCTGCTGCAGAGAGGCTGTGAACAGGGCTAAAGTAAAGGAGAGTGGGGGACTGGAGGTGTTGATCAGCTTTTTATCTGCCCATCAAAGCCATCCGCTCACGCGTTTCGCCGTTCTAGCTTGTGTGGACTTCGTCTATGATGAATCTGCCCTTGAACAGCTGCAGGAGCTCGGGCTGGTGCCGCTGCTGATCAAGCGGTTGGTTGAGCTTGCTCACGGAGAAGAACTGACTGCAGGAAAGATGGATGCCAGCCTGTTCTCTGGTTCTCCATGCTCTGAACTGATGACCTCGTGTTTTGACTCGTTTGACTTCTCAGCCCTTGAAGGGAACAAGAGGGAGGATGTGAGCAAAGACCAGACGTCGGGTTCTTCCAGCTTCCTCAGCCTTAGGTCAGCTATTCATAGTCTTACCAAAAGCAGAACATAAAAATCATGAAAAAATCATGCACATAATTATTTTCTCACTTGGCAGACTAACAGCACTGATCAGTAATATGATATGCAACATTAAATTATACACCTTTTTTCTTTAGAGTTTTCGTTTTGCTTTAAATTTTAAGTCAATTTTTCATGTCATCATGAAGTTTAGTCAGTTTTACTATCTAGTTTTAGTCAACAAAATGTTAAATATTTTCATTGATTAGAAAATTAAACCAAACATTCAAAAATGTAAACACGTTTGGCCATTTATCAATAAGTTTTAAAACTGTCCTTGTTGGGAAAACCTGACTTTAATTTGACATTCATTTTTAAATTATAGAATGTCGTCTTCTAAAAATATTGTTAGTGCATCAATATCTTGCGGTGTTATTGTTTTCTTGCCGCATATAAACAAAATGTTTTCATTTAAAACAATTAGACCTAGTCATCATCATGACTAATTTTTTAGAAAATCAGAAACCCTTTATTAATTGCTGGTCAGCTATTCATAGTCTTACCAAAAGCAGAACATAAAAATCATGAAAAAATCATGCACATAATTATTTTCTCACTTGGCAGACTAACAGCACTGATCAGTAATATGATATGCAACATTAAATTATACACCTTTTTTCTTTAGAGTTTTCGTTTTGCTTTAAATTTTAAGTCAATTTTTCATGTCATCATGAAGTTTAGTCAGTTTTACTATCTAGTTTTAGTCAACAAAATGTTAAATATTTTCATTGATTAGAAAATTAAACCAAACATTCAAAAATGTAAACACGTTTGGCCATTTATCAATAAGTTTTAAAACTGTCCTTGTTGGGAAAACCTCACTTTAATTTGACATTCATTTTTAAATTATAGAATGTCGTCTTCTAAAAATATTGTTAGTGCATCAATATCTTGCGGTGTTATTGTTTTCTTGCCGCATATAAACAAAATGTTTTCATTTAAAACAATTAGACCTAGTCATCATCATGACTAATTTTTTTAGAAAATCAGAAACCCTTTATTAATTGCCTTTTTTCTCTCAGTAATTTCATTGACAAGATGACCAAAATCAGAGAGCACGTTTTGGAAGTATGAACATGCCAATCATAATTTAAGTGTGATCCTTTGTAATTTGATTTGTGAACCACTTTGAGCTACATGTTTTATGGAAAAATTGCTTGTATGTTGCTCAGTTTTGTCTGTGTGCCTTCCTCCAGGTCTTGGCTGGTTTCTGAGGGTCTGATCTCATCTGAGGGTGAGCTGACTGAATCCCCATGTGGAAGTGAAGTCTTTAGTAGCAGCCCTCAATCCTCCATCTCATCGTCACCTTGCTCTGAGATCTCGCAAAGCTCGACCTTGCGTCCACCCCACTTTTCTCCCTCCACCCGCTCCAAACCCATCCGACTCTCCTCTTCCTCTTCCTCCTCCTACGCCTTCTCCTCCATTCCAATATCTCCTCGAAACGTACCAGGGTCGCCTTCCTCTTCACAGCCCTCCTGTGCCTCCTCCCCTCAATCTGAGCAACCACCTTCAGTGACAAAACCTTCCTCATCTCCCCTCCAAATCTCCTCTCCTCCCAGAAAGAGGCTCCGTGCTTCTTCGTCCTCCTCTACATCCTCCTCTCGCTGTAGTGTGGTCACCCTGGACAGCCCCCCTGTGATGTCAAAAACCCCAGTCTACCATCATCCTTATCACCCTGAGGCCTGGGCCCCAGAATCCCCCATTCTTCTGCTCTTGTCACGCTTCTCCCATGCCTCAGACCCCAGCACAGCGCTCATCAACACAAATGTTTTCTCCGGGCTGTTGTACTACCTCACCCAGCACCATGACCCCAGTGGGCGATGCTTTCGGATGCTTGGGCGCCTCAGCTGCAACCCAAACTGCTTCCAGTCTTTGGTCAGAACTGGAGCCGTGGCTCTGATCAAACAGAGACTGTGTGTGAGAGGAGAGGAGATCGGGGGATGCAAAGGAGTAACGGACAGACAATCAGAGAAAGTCAAAGGCAAAATCACACAACTAGGTTTGTGACTTTATTAATATACGATATTGAAGCATATTAAGACTGCTGTTTGTTCAAAGCTAAAATGTTTCTTGCTCCTCAGGTTTGGGTCTGCTTAGTAATCTGAGGGTTCAGAGCGAGTCTGGATTTGGCACTGGAGTTCTTACACACATCATGCTGTCAGGCTCTGAATCTGACAAGCTGCACTGTGTCCTTTCTCTGCCTCTGATTAACAGGTATGATTAATTGACTTTCAGGGTTTATTTCTAATGCTTTTATAGCCTAATATATGTGGGTCAATGTCAAATCAAAGTGTTAGCGAATAAAAAAGATATATATTTAAACCATGTGTCAAGTTCATAGGAAAGTAAACTATATGTTTTTGTAGTTTAAGAAAAATCTTTGACCAAACCAATTGAATTTACATTTTCTTTTGAAGCAAAAAGTGTTTGAAAATCAGACAAAAAGATATAGGTCCTTTTTATTCTGTACCTAACAGCTTTAATAAGCAAAAGACGTACAAACCATTGAAGACTGCGAACAACATAGTCAAAATAAAAGTGATGGCGAAATGTAAAACTATTGATTTAAAGATATTGATTGCGCATGTCAAAATAATATCTTTTTACGTTTGTTGCAAATTATGCATATATGCATACATATTCTTCATGACAAATGATTCTTCATCTGTCATAAGAGTGGGTGGGTGCTAAACTGTACCTTTGGTGTGATTTGCTAGTTTCGTTTATTAGATTGGTGGAGATTTCTTTACGGAATCATAGTCATTCACCATGAATTCTGCTGTTGAGAAGAATGTTTTAAAAAGTTGTCATAATGTGGGCTGATGGTTTCAACAAAAGCTACACCATTAATTAACAACCTTGCAGCTCAGAGTATGTCTGTCTTTAAAGGTTTATAAGTTACTGTTAAAATCAATTCCCCAATGGAGAAAATAAGTGGGATTTTTACTTGTGACTGTTACACTAAATCAATTCATGGATATCAAGTTTTTAGGGAGCTGCACCAGCCTTAACTGAGCTTGACTTGTCATAAAAAGGTCAAATTGAACCATCCTCCCAAAATGTTTAAGTGAATTTTAATATATATCTTAAAAACATGTTCACTACACAAGAGGTGTATTCAAGTAATTGCATGTAAGAATCATGTTTTTAATGTCTTTTTAAAGAAATTAATAGAACAAAAAGCAAATGCCACTCTTGTCCCATGTAGCTGATTTGATCACCTTCTTTGTTTTTCCTCTGCAGCAATAGAGTTCTTTTGAAGAAGCTGCTTTTGGATAGTGGAGGGCTGGCAGCAGCTCTTGAACTGATTGGCTGTCACAGAGAAGATGATGATGAAGATGGACAATCTGACAGATGTTGGGCATTTCTTGCCGGCTGGTTGCATCCTCTTGAACAACCATCCCCTTCGAGATTTAAATCCCTGTACGTCTCTCTTCTGATTGGCTGCCTCTCCAGTCTGCTGTCAAGTTCCAAGGAGGACAGAAAGAATTGTAGCATAGATTGCCAGACCAGAACAGAGACAACCCAATTTCTGGATAACAAATCCCACCCGCAACAAAACCAGTCATGTCCCTACTTGAAGGCAACTCATGACCTAACTTTCCTCCTTGACGATGGAACCCTTCTACTAGCCAATCACGAGGCTGTCACTGGGGAAGAGGGAGCCAAAGACGTTGGGTCTGAGTATTTTAGAGCCCTCTTGATGGGAGGATTTGGGGAGGCCCAGAAAGCTAAAGGTGAGGCCATCCGGATCAAGGATGTAAACAGTGGGATGCTCTTACCTGTTCTCCACTACTTACACGGCTGTTGTTTGACTGACGGAAACAAAGACCGGATGTCAAAGCATGATACAAGTTGTCTTGTTTTGTCCTCTCTAGCCTCTCATGGGCTGCTTAGACCACAGGACCAGGTTGAATCATGCTTGGCAGAAGAGAAGGAATTCCAGAAAACCCCACTGGCTGAAGTGATGATTGGGGCTTGTAGGTTTTTAGTACCTGGTTTACAGAGGTCAGCTGAGGACCTAAGTATGGACCTTCTCTACTCAGTCATACGGAGCCTGACCAAACGTTGCTGTTCGAAAGATGGAATGGATGCTGGTTCGGTCTGCAAGGGTCCTGAAGGATCACCACAGTTGACTAAAACTGAAGTGTCAAAGTGTTCCAAACAACATTCTAAATCCTCTCAAAGTTCCAAACCAGTTCCGTCATCAACTTCTGACACTGAGGCAGCTTGGCTGAGGTCTCTGCTGCCACAAGTGTACTGGTTCTCACAGCGCTACTCTTACCTGCGACTGGGCCAGGCCTGTCTGTCCATGCTGCTGCGGCCTCAGGGGCTCCATCCTGCTCCCCTTCACCCCTCCCTCTCCACTGACTGCTTCCTGTGTTTGGCGCAAGAGGCGGACTGCACAGAAGGGCTGAGGCAGGACATCTTAAACCTCGTCAAGACAGCCCTCAGCTAAAGGGCAAACAGTAGTGGATAGTGAAATGAATGTAATAAATTGATGGTGTAAACAAATTTAATAGCTGCTTTAATGCACACACAAAAAGGGAATGGGAAGTACTGAATTTTTGGGATGTTTGGGACAAGATTTTCATTCAACTTCAGTTAGCAAAAATATTTTGAAAAATACTTTAGAGTATTCTAATTCCTACTATTTTCATGTGCACGTTTTTTTCCCCCCAAGATGTGTTTGTATATGGAGTAGAATGACCAACTACGTGTTTTTGTTTTTTTTGAAGTTGTTTTTTTTTTGTTTAACTTCATTTATTCATCTTATTTTGCAAAAAAGGGTTTGATGCTGATTCCATGGTAATCACAGTGCATCCAGATGTTGTACATGATTTTGTACAGTATGTTATGTGAATAATAGAATGACAAGTAGAAAGAGCTGTTTATGTTTGCTATATTTTTCTTTTTGTATATGCCACTTTATTCGTTTATAGAAGTCTGGATTATCTGATGTATGTTGGAGTGCCATCTTTTTTTTTTTTGTGTGTATATATATGAGAAATTGAATCATGGAAATGGCCAAATGTTGGTGGAAGGCAGAGGATGGTTCTCAATAAATGAGCTCTGCATTAATGTTGTCTACATTGTTTTCTTCTAGAATTTGTGCCTCATTTGGATTGAGCAATTTCTTCATGTTTTTTTTTTGTTCTCAGTTCAGTCCTGGACTTTTTATTTGGCAACTGGCAAATTGAGTCAATACTAAATAGAATTAAATAAATACTTCAAATAGTCTTAACCATGTATTGTTTGGGACCTTTCATAATCAGTCTCACACACACAAAATTAATGTGAAAACTGTTGTTTATTTCTGTTAAAAATGTTAGAAGCTTGTCCATCAGTGTTGATTGGCGTCTGAGGGGACGGACAGTTGAGACAGCAGGGGGCGTCCTGCTCAGTGGTGAGGTCCCTCATAACCGGTGGGCAGAGGGTTCGTGTGAGAGTTGTGGAAGAGGGAGTGATTCCCATCACTCCATGGCCATGGCTGTGAAAGAAAGACAATGCTATTTGAAAATGATTCATGTCATGTCCAATGTATTTCGGATGTTTTACAAAGTGAAGGCCTCAACATTTTCTTCTATGTCTGTAGAGGAATCGGAGAGAAGTCCACATCATGCATACTTTGACTGAAAAACACAAGAGTATAGGCACCTTGGTTCGAATGCGGAGGTGTGGGTATGGCACAAACTCTGGGTGATCATGAGAATGGGCCTGCATCTTCATGTAAACGTTTGCCATGCAGACACCCACACCGGGAAGGGCTAATACGAAGGACAGGATCTTCCAGGTCCTTGCTGTGTATGATTCAAATCATCAGTACATCTATTATTAGAATCATTGATTATTACGTAAATGTTTTTAAATGATCTTATTTGTGTCAGTATTTTTTTCTTACTGTGTGAATGTGTAAATAACCTGAAAATTATATAATTTTTTTGACATTCTTGATTTTTTAGGTAATAAAGTAATATTTTATTATGGTTCATGAGAACTTGCCTATCCATACTGGATAACATCTGCTTATTTTACCCTGTTTCATCTAGCCCAGCCCAAGAAAAACCATCTCAAACCTCCTCCTTCATGGCTTCCTTGTGATGCAGCAGCAAGAGCCCGGCGGGCCACCATAGCAGTGGGAGACATCGCCATCTCTGAAGCACAGACAGTAAGCAACACTTAAAATTATCATCACTTTTACACTTAGATTAAATTTTAATATTGTCAATGTAATAATATTGTGCAATATAATACAAAACGTAACCTATTCCTGTGATGGCAAAGCTACATTTTCAGCATCATTACTCCAGTCTTCAGTGTCACATGATCCTTCAGAAATCATTCTAATATTCTGATTTGCTGCTCAAGAAAGAGTTACATTTTTTCAGGACTCTTTTATGTGAAATAGAAATCATCTGTAACATTATAAATGTCTTTACTGTCACTTTTGATAAATTTAATGTACCCTTCACTGAATAATAGTATTTATTTCTAAAACTTTATGAATATAGTATAAAACGTTCAAAATATTACAACTGAAAAGTAATAAAGATCCTTTTATGCAAGAGAAATTGTCCAAAAGTCAAATGTAACAACTTTCTACTTGTTCACAAACCCGTGAAATGTCAGCTGTGTAAGTCTCGGTGTTATTTGTCAACACAAACTAAAATAGTGCCTTCAACAAACCGTGAAACAACAGCAAGAGTCGAGGTGACAACTGAAGCATAAAGCATGAAGAGAAGTCGTGCACCTGTCTGCACATTTACTGTGGGTTTGATCAGTAGTTAAAGTGAAGGTGATGTGAAGTTTGAGGTCAGATAATGACCAATCCTGATGTGTATCTCCATTATATCCATGTAAACTTTGTGTGGCCTCCTTATATAGTTAGAGAAGGATTTTGTTGATTGTTAAATGTTACATAATTGTTCTGCTATACTTCGGTTTAATATATATATATATATATATATATATACAGTGTTAGGGGAAGTTACTTTTAAAAGTAATGCATTACAATATTGCGTTACTCCCTCAAAAAAAAGTAACTATACTGAATGTGTTTTTGTGCAGGTGAGATGAGTAAACACATGTTCATATTTAGTCTAGAGCTACAGTAAGATCATGTTCACACACAACACTCTGCACTTACTCTGGATTTCTCTCAACATGGCAACACCAGAGCTGTCAGTCAATACATGGAAACAAAGTAACTCAGATATTTCCTTCTAAAGTTTTGATTGTTTCACATATTAGCCAGGCTGTGGCCTGTTGCTTATCTCGTCCCTTTAAAAAAAAGTTCTGTCCTTCGATGCTGAATGCTATTTGAAATCTTAAACCCCCTTGAAACTATGCACATGTAGCCATTACAGAAAAACTGTCATACATTTAGATGAGATTATTTAGATTTGTTGAATAAAGCTCATGTCCCTTGCACAAGGACAAACAAGCTGTCCGTTGTGGGCCGTGTGTTGCATTACTGCTGTTAAAGAATGAAATACTCCTCCATTGCTCTTAATATTTTACGCCTACAGTTCAAAACAGCTAAAACTATACATCTGATGCAAAGGACACTCACTTACTCTGCTTCCAAAGAGGGTGGTCAGGTGTTTTCGTTCTTTGTTCCTCAGTTATTAGCCACTTTCTCTTTCTACACCTCTGTCTGTTTGTCCTTTGGTCTGTCCTGGCCTAAACCATGAGACTCCTCCCCACTAAAATCTGTCTGTCTGCCAAGAATCGTGAAGTTTATATTTGGTCAAGTGCATGGGCAGATCTGTAATGGAGAGATAGGGGGAGTAATGAGTAATGAATCAGATATAGGAGATATTGCAAACTGGCTTGTGTTGTAAGAAAATGTCAGCTCACAGATGTAGGATATATGAAATGTAGAAAAGACAAAGGCTGTTAGTTAATGAAGTAGTTAATGTAGCTGTTCAGTCGAGAGTTGACCGTTCTGCGTGTTTGTGTGTACGTGACTAGTGACCGTGAGTGACCTTATGTCACCTCACTTTTGCAGTTTTCTCTTGTTTTTATATGTTCAGCAGCCTGCTACACTTCTCTTTTGCAGTGTAGCTCTGGCGCCAAATGCGAATTTAAGATGTCCTCTACTACAGTGACTGTTGGGATCATAAAGATGAATTGTGTGATTGGATGTTGGCAAGCGGTCATAAACAGATTCGTTGTTTAATATTAATATTCACAAGTAATAGGATTGCTAATTTCGCAACAGTCGAATGTTTGGTTTAAACGGTCGTTTAAGAAACAACGTGGACAACTTTTCTAATTATTTATCAAGCACGATTTTGTAAAAGTAACATGTTTCGAATTTAAATGTAAATATTGAATATAAAAACGCCATGTAAATGTTCGTTCTAATTTGATTTCAGATTATTTATTTATTTACATTTTATATTCATATCAATTTGTGGTTTCCCTTTGTTCTGTTGTTGTTCATTGATTAGAAATAAGTTCTAATCATTTTATGAAGTGCTCAATGTCGAACTGAGTCTGTATGTAGTAGCATATAGACATCACAAGGTGGCGCTGTTAGTTTTGCATTGCTGGCAGCTGCTACAACGATGAGAAATATTTAAAAAGTTTGTAGGCCTAATTGTTAAAACTGGGTTACCGTTAAGTAGCTAATTAGTATTGTTACCTAATTAAATCTTCATTCATCTTTATCTAGTAGTATGTAGTATTGTCATACACAATCTTTCTATAAACCGTAAACTACTTCAATATATGGAGATTAGTACACAAAGTGTTTATCCTTGGACTGTATGCATTATAAGGCATTTTGTTGTTTAGAATTTTCTTAATATTAGTCACGTGGCTGACATTTGCTACAATTTCCCTACCGGAAAAAAAAATAGCTTAAAGATTTTGGTCTGGCTTTTTCAGTAAGTTAAGTGGTACCAGTTTGAAATCCTTCAAGTTATTCCTTCATGAGCATGCCTGTACCTTAACAAAAATCATAATCAGAAAATGTGTTTAAATTTATGATTTCTCCCACTTGAATAAACTTAGCCTCACGTTTTGTAAAGTGAAGTCAAATGTAAAAGTATGTTTTGTCCGTAAGTGTGTGTGTGCACGTTGACTGTGTCTTCTTTTGTTATTTCAGAGCTGTTCCATGAACCATGAAATTATGTTCTGTGTATATTTTCAATGGGTTTGCATGCATTTGCCCACCATAAACCAAGAATAGCCTTTGAAAATGTCCTAATGTTGACTCTTCAACTTAAAGACATGTTGTTTGAACAAGAGCAGTGACCTTTAGAAATGTTCCATGGCATACAAATGTTGCTTTGGATCATATTGGATAGAGGCACTGACTAAAAGATAAATTGACCAGCTAAATGACTAACTAGCAATCAATATACTGTATGGCTGCTTTGTGATGAATACTGTGGGTGAACTTTTTTTTTAGAATGAGAGTCATTTATTATATGTGACCCTGGACCACAAAACCAGTCTTAAGTGTCAATTTTCCCAAAATGAGATTTATACATCAACTGAAAGCTGAATAAATAAGCTTTCCATTGATGTATGGTTTGTTAGGATAGGACTGAGATACAACTATTTGAAAGTTGTATATCAATATTTGGCTGAGATACAACTATTTGAAAATCTGGAATCTGAGGGTGCAAAAAAAATTTTAATATTGAGAAAATTGCCTTTAAAGTTGTCCAAATGAAGTCCTTAGCAATGCATATTACTAATATATTTACGGTAGTAAAATATCTTCATGGAACATGATCTTTACTTAATATCCTAATGATTTTTGGCATAAAAGAAAAATCTATAATTTTAACCCATACAACGAACGTATTGTTGGATATTGCTACAAATATACCCGTGCTACTCATGACTGGTTTTGTGGTGCAGGGTCACATATAAGCCTAAAGGTCTGTTCATGCCTAGAACAATAACTATAGCAATAAAGACACCGTTTTAAAATGTATTCTAGTTCTATGAGAATAGGGGTGTTCACACCACGCTTATAGCATTATAGCGATAACAACAAAGAGGAACAAAATTTTCAGCTGAAAAAAAAAAACGCCCTTCAGAATCCACTGGTGTTATTGTTATTATAAGTTATTGTTCTTGGTGTGAATAGGCCTTAACTCCACACCATCACACAATATCATTTAGCTTATTATAAGCATGATTTGCAGTTCTGTTGTCTGCAAACAGAAATGTCTGAGCTCTTTAAATGGATTATGACTGGCTGTCAATATTTTTATTGTTCTTCAGCTGGAAAAAAATTATTCTGAAAAAGCAATTTCAATGATATCGTGCCCATTATCAGTCTAGTTGTGGTGTGGAATCTTATATTCTTTTAGATATAGTTTTGCAATATTTTTTTTATCTTTATAGTTATTGTGTTTGGCGTAAACCGGCCTTAAGAGTGGTAGATGCTCCAGTATGTTTTTGTGTATGTGCACAAATAAGTGTGAAAAACACATGCACATTTTTTTTCACACTCATTGCAACCTATGTGCAGCCTAAATGTGTGAATCTCATTCTACAGAGTCGTCTGAACATCGCTGTCTGCACAACTTCCATTTCCATGTTTGCAATACAAACAGACATTAGTGCCAGGCATGAAGTCATCCTACAGCCCAGGCTGGGAAAGACTAGCCGGGCATCGAGGATGTTCATCTGGTTCAGTGTTTTTGTGGGCAGAATCGCCGTCTTGCTGCATTTACACAGGCACAATCACCAAAGCAGATAGACAGAAGTCAGAAGTATCAGCACAAGCTCTGGGTTCTAGCCTGATGAACTGCAAGTGATTTTGTCTATGGAGAGGCATTTTGTAAGCTCATATGGAGAATGACTTTTCTTTCTGTCGTGTTCTCGGGGTTAATCTAACATACACCTGTTTCTGTAAACTTGGCACGCTATTTAGTCTCAGGAGACATGTAGACTCAACACAGTTGAATATGTGTATAAACGGAGTAGTAAAGATTTCTTTGGTTTTGACTGGGTCCACAGTAAAAACTACAGAAATCTTTAACCATGAAACTGGTCAGAAACATGACACTATATCATCACTCTCTGAGGAGACCCGTGGCCAGTGTCTTCAGGGGGATGAATCAATGTAACTAATATCGGCACTAGAAGGTATTTACGAGACTCTTTTTCGCCGCCTCCTTCCTCTTTCCCATATTTTCACAGCCACTGTGTTTTTCACCTACTGGTCATGCATGTGCCTTAATTCCAGTCTGTTTGGCTGCGCATGCTGTGATAAAGGAACTCAACATTGCTATGTGGTCAGAGGTTTTAAGGTGGGATGGAGGATTCCTGTGTGCAGGTCCGTCTGGCAGGCAGATTGGCAGAGGTAAAGAAACAGGGACCAAAATAGAGAATGTCAAAAATGGCAAGACATTGCAGAGATGGTGGGATGGGATCGGAAGGTTCAGGTGCTGAGATACAGAAGACAAGACTATAAAGTGATTTCTTCCAACCATTTCATGTCATGCTTTTTTTTAAAGGAATTACTTTTATTTAGAAAGGATGCATAAAATTAATCAAAAGTGACAGTAAAGACATCTATAATGTTACAAAAGGTTCCACAAAAATATTTAGCAGCATAACTGTTTTCAACATTGATAGTAATAAGAAATGTTTCTTGAGCACCAGATCAGCATATTAGAATGATTTCTGAAGGATCACGTGACACTGAAGACTGGCGTAATGATGCTGAAAATTCAGCTTTGTTATCACAGGAATAAATGACATTTTAAAATATAATACAATGGAAAATAGTTTTAAATTGCGTTAATATTTCGTAATATGACTGTTTTTACAGAATGTTTTGTAGCTCAAACAGTAGAGCACGGCGCTCGCAAAAAAAACAAAATCTCCCAAAAGCATAAAAAATGTAAATGTGTATTTTTGATTGAATAAATGCAACCTTGACTTCTTTAAGAAACATTTAAAAAAAAAACTTAGTAACCACAAAATTTTGAAAGATGGTGTATATTATAGGCTATAACAGATTCTGAAACATTGCAAACAATATTTAAAAATTAATTAATATTGTTGTATCCTTTCTCTAACTTAAAAAACATACAATATTAGCTTTCTGTCTGTCTTTGACCTCCATGTCCCCCTTTCTTGCGGTCTCATTTCTCTGTGTGTCTTGGACCAGGACAGGACTGTGCTTGTCTGTTTTTAGTAAAGACGTCTTGCTGTAGAGTCTTGAGCAAATCTTTGACATGGAGGAATACGTCACTAATATTGTCCCTGTCTGACTGTGTCAGCGGGATACCGGAAAGCAGGAATATTACTGATGGAGAAATCCTACATTTCTATCTCTCCGTCTGACTGTCTGTCTTTCTCTCTGCCTGTCCATTCATCTATCTGTCTGTCTCTCCATCTATGACATTTACATTTTAGTTTTGTCAATTACACTGTGTAAAATTGTATCTGAAAAATATTTATGAAATTACAGTATTTAGCTTTACTGGGCCCTTAACTTCAGAAAACCACAATGACTAACATTAACCATATATTTTGACAAGCCAAAATTGCGTTGTAAAGTAAAAAATGAGCATGTTTCTGTGGTTCGGTGTGTGTTCCCACCGTTTATGCTACACACTGTGGAGCGAAACGCTAACACAGTACCACCACAGGTGCAGGCAGAGTGACATGGGCTAAAAACATGCAGCGCCGTGCCACAGAAATACTAGGTGTGTGTAGAGTTACTCTGCAAGAGTTTATTATGCAGCATGAGCACAGAAGACTATTTCAGTGCAATAAAAGTGATAAACACTCGTAAGCTTTGTCATTTACACCAAAACACACGCATTCTTACACATGCATGCAAAAGCTTTCACAAAGAGTGAATTTCCCTGTGATTATTTATCTTCACCTCTTCTGTGCTGGTGGCACATAGTCAAACTCCTGCGGGCCTCAAACTGCGTGTGAGGTATATTTAGAAATGGTAAATTTGCTTATTAATGGGTCTGACACCAGCTATCAGATATTATGCTGGGTTCCTTTCTGCTCCAAGCTTCTGGGTGGCTTGTGGTTAGTGTCTGGGTGTCCATTTAAGTGGACAACAGAGCCCAAATATTCCAAAGAATCAGGCCTGTCTCTCTCTACACCTTTGTTAGGGTTGTGTGCACATAATCTCAGTGACACAATTTGAATCTTTCTTTGTTTGTAACTTTAACAACATAACAGGGATTTTATCATGATTATCTGGCGTTTTAGTCTGCAATGAAATCTTTTTAATAAATTAAGCAGGTAGCTGAGTTCATGGCGCACTGGTAGTGCACATGTTTGCAACACATTAGCACCGTTCCAAAACCTTGTGTGATGTGAGTGGAATGAAACTATACTGTAGAGATAGTTCACCCAAACTTGAAAATTCATCTTTTACTCACCCTCATGTCGTTCCAAACCTGAACGGCTTTATTTGTTCTATCGAATGATATTTTGGAAAACTGGTACCTGAACAGTTTCACTTCCCATTGACTTCCATTTTATGGACAAAAAACAACCTTCTACCAACATTCTTCAAAGTATCTTTTTGTGTGTTAATGTGTTTTTGAGCAAATGATGGGGAAAAAATGGAAGTTAGTTGGCAAATGAAATAGATTTTTATTAGTGCTGTTAAACGATTAATCGCATCCAAAATAAAAGTTTTTGTTTACATAATATATGTGTGTGTACTGTGTATATGTATTATGTACTGTATATATAAATGCACACACATGCATATATATTTATTATATTTGTATATAAAAATATATTTATATATAATATAAATTATATAAATATGTACATGTAAATATTTTCAAAATATATACATGCATGTGTGCGTATTTATATATATATATATATATACTGTATGTGTGTGTGCAGTTGGTAAAACTGTACTATAATGCAATGTTTTTTTTTTTTTTATAAAGAGCATTGCTAAATGTAAAGGTTTTTTCTTTTACACCTGTGAGTACACATAATAAACATACACAGTACACACACATATATTATGTAAACAAAAACATTTATTTTGGATGCGACTAATCATGATTAATCATTTGGCAGCCCAAATTTTTATATATTTAAAATATATTTTTTTTATAGTTTTTGAGTAAACCATGACATAATTTTCATTTTTTGGTGAAAATTTCAGTTTTTCATTTTTTATTTAAAATGGTTGGTTTTCAGTTACATATGTTATTAAAGCAATATCGTTCAGAATCAATTAAATTGTAATTGTATTCATAATATTAACATTTCTGTTGCTTCATCTGTAACCTTAGATTGTGTAGATATTTTTTTTTGTGCTAAATTCATTGCATTCTGGCATTGCATTGCAATTGCTGACTTAAAATTTGGCCAAAAGAAGGTGTTTTAAGAGGCGGCACAAATTAAGTTTCCTAGGTTTTTGGAACAGACTTTGTGTGCTGCTGTCTACATCTATTAAAAACAGAAAAAACAGAAATAAACAATATTAAATGTCAGCTATTAAAGTAAAGACAAGAATATTACTGTAGAAAATTAAGTCTGCTAAAGCATTTTCCAGAGGGAAAAGCCAAGTTAATATTGTCCAAACAAGCATATTGAGTGTTTAATGAGCATATTCATCACACTCCTTGTTTAATATGAAGTCAACACAAACACATAGACACCCATCAGACAGGACACTCATATAAACAAGATTGGAGATGGATGGATGGTAAAAAGTAATTAGTCTAGTTTTACACCTGTTTATGTGTGAATTCTGTCTGATGAGTGTCTGTGTTTGCATTGCTAAAGATTATAAAACAAATAGATTGTCCAAGAAAAAGGTGAAAAGCGTGAACCTGGCTACTGTGATTTACAGTGCATGTTCTGTGTTCGGTGCAAGGTGGTTCTTCATGCCTTTTGAAAACAAAAAAGGCGGAAAAGAACGAATGCAGACGTAGAAATAAACTCAATAGTTGAAATAAACTGCTTATGACGTGGTAGCGGAGGCTTTAAATTGCTGTTCAAATATGACTTCATTGGACTGTGTTTCTGCCAGTGACTGTCCTCTTGTTGAAAACAAGCTTTTATAAATGCTTAATGTGGAACTTTGCTTCTCTGTATCCTGCAATGGCAAATTTATTTATATAGCACCATTAATTACAACCCATGGTTGTCCAATGTGCTTTACAAAAAAATAAAATGAAAACACAAAAACACATTTACTTAAAAATACACAAAGTATAATAAAAACAATAAAATGTAAGGCAGGAGAATGTTAATTTAGATTATAAGCCTTATCAAACAAATACGTTTTTAAGATAGATTTAAAAGTAGATACAGGTTTGTATTATTCCTCTTTTATATTTACAAATCCTCACTAGCAGGACACTAGCAGGACAGTTACACGATTATTAAATAAAACAAAGTCACAAGCTACAGAAAACTAACAGGCAGACCTGTCTGGATTTCAGGTAATAACCTTAAACTTATTCACAACAGAGTGGCCCTGTCCTTCCTCCATTTGGCTCTTTTCATCACAGGTCACGGACTGTCTGCTCTGTCTGTCACAAGTCTCAACCCTACATAACTCACTAGACAAATGCCTTCTTAGAAAACAGAACAGTATGAAAGTCATCTAAACATAAAAATACTTTCCTTTTTCTTAAAGGGGTCATATGATGCGATTTCAAGTTTTCCTTTCTCTTTGGAGTGTTACAGGCTGATTGTGCATAGATAAGATCCCTGAAGTTGCAAAGACTAAAGTCTCAAAACCAAAGAGATATTCTTTATAAAAGTTAAGACTCTGCCACGCCCCCCTAAAACGGCTCGTTCTAACACGCCCCCACATATCTACCTCACTATGTGGAAATATTCGCATAATGCCGCCCAAATGTTCACGCAAAGAAAGAAGCCGTGGTTTCAATGCATGCATTTTATGGACGACCGTTTCGGTGAACTGATGGTAAAACTAA
The DNA here is from genome assembly GCF_001515645.1 of Sinocyclocheilus grahami. NCBI lineage: Eukaryota > Metazoa > Chordata > Actinopteri > Cypriniformes > Cyprinidae > Sinocyclocheilus > Sinocyclocheilus grahami. The sequence goes on from NW_015505228.1 coordinate 2,214,592, forward strand.
TGACATTATTTACTGTCTTTACATTTATTTTGAAAGATGAAGCTCGCGATTATGGTAAGGGGCGTTACATTTCCGATGAGTGCTTGCGGTGTTCGGCCAATCACAATGCACTGGGCATTTCAGCTGGCCAATCAGAGCAGACTGCGCTTGTCGGAAGGCGGGACTTTGTAGAAAACGAAGCGTTTGAGAGAGGCGGGGCATAGAGGACCTACAATAATGTACAGTATTGGAAAAATAATGTGTTTTTTGAACATTAAAGCATGTCAACATATTCTGTTTCACCAAATACACAACATAATGATCTTTAAGAAAGCATCATATGACCCCTTTAAAGCTGCAGTGCGTAAGTTTTGCCTCTTTGTCGCCATCTCTATTTGAAAACCTGGAATTGCAGCTGCGTGCGGAATTATCTTCCTTGTGTGGGTTGTGAGTCGGCATCGAGATGAATCTAATGTTTTGAAGAGTATGTGTGGCTGTCAGTCACTGCACTGGTGTGGACATTTACTGTACTTCTCAGTCACAGATTCTAGCCTACATCTTGGAATATGACCCAAATAAGAATTTTCACCGGATATTGTCATCTGAACAAGTCTGCCACGTTTGTTCTGACCACCTGAGGAAAAAAGAATTACCATAAATCTCGCTACCAATGGTGATTAAATCTAAAGATAAAGGTTGGCTCATATCACATCAAACCGTTCAAATTATTATTGTTATACTTTATTCTCAAATGATTAATGTTAACAACATCAGCATTGGTGACTATGAGTATAGTGTGTATTAGCGAGTAGATTTCAATTTCTGCACAGTCTAATCTAATT
>NW_015505228.1:2215706-2285030 GCF_001515645.1 Sinocyclocheilus grahami
CTGACCGTTGTGAATCGGGCTAAAGTAAGGCAATAGTTTTGAACACTGGCTGGTTATGTACTTGCTCAAATATTGATTTCGGATCATTTTAAACCAAAAAAAGTTACGGACTGCAGCTTTAACAAATGGATGTTAATGTTGTCAATATTAATTAAGTGTGTGCTTTTAGTTCCTTTAATGCATTTTCTGTGCTTCTTAATATTATATTCATGCTCATCTTGTTATAAACTCTTTAAGGGGTAGCTTGGGTATTGTGAGGGCTTAAAGGGGAAGCAATGGAACATCTGAGGACAAAGTTAATGAAAACAAAAAGAACACCCATAACCTATATTTTTTCCTCTGAATCATTGCAAACAGAAGCTACTGCAGTGACTCACCTAGTGTTTTTACTACTATAAATCCTGGCACTGGATTCTCAGTGTGAGGTGGAGCCCTGTCTTGAGTGTCAGGCCAGTGTGTGCAAGCAGACTGACAGAATCTGATCTGTGTGTCAATGCTTAGCCCTTATACAGACAACAAAAAGTTAATTAGTAACTCTCTTTAGAGAGATTTGCAGTTTACTATGTTCATGTATTATTATTATATTATAGTATAGTATAATATATATTTTTTTATATGACCAACTGGCTGTACATTATCACCTTTTACATGAGTACTCAATATCCTACCAATAAATACATGGACATATGGTATTGTTTTAGTTGAATTTATTTAATAATTTTATCTATATATTATCTCACTAAGGAAAAAAATACGTCAATACACTTTTAAAAATAAAGGTTTGGCAATGTTCTTTTCATAAAGAAAAATGTTCTTTACAGTAAGAAAAAAGTGGTTCTTTTCAGAAGGTTCTTAACTAGTTATTCTGTGGAACCGCTCTGTAACCTTCCATTTTGGAACCTTTATTTTTAATAGTGTAGAAAACAATCAGCCTAAAAACAATATTACCATAATACTGAAGTCCTTTTCACAATAATCGATAAAGGAGAGATGGCTTTCAGTTACCGGCATGGGCAACGCAAAAATACTCTTAAAAATAAAGGTTCCAAAAGGGTGTTTTTGCAGTGATGAAGAATCATTTTTGGTTCCCCAAATGACCTTTCAGTGAACATTTCCTAAAAGAACCATTTTGAAGCAAATTTTTTTAATCTAAAGAACATTTTTCGACTACAAAGAACCTTTTCAGCGTTTGTAAGGTTCCATGTATGTTCAAGGTTCTTCATAGAACCATTGATGCCAATGAAGAACCTTTATTTTTAAGGGTGTATGTATATCTATAGTGGCATATTACAACAAAAATCTGGATGAAGCCGGCTGTCTTCTTCAGGCTTTGTGGAGCATGAGAAAGGGAGGTGGTAGAATGAGACGAGGAGCGAGAGAAAGGTCAGGTGATTTTGTTAGGGGGTGCCCAATAGAACAGCAGAGGGCAGGGCTGGTCAGAGGAGAGACATGGGTGTCCAGAGAATAAATAAAGGCCTGGCGGGTAGTTTGGCCAGTGGTGCTGCTTTCAACTGAGGGTACTTGACTCTCACTTCACCTGTGTGCAATTTTAGCTATTTGCTAATACCAAGTCTATCTGTCTGTCTGTTTGTCTGCCAACATGCTGGTTCGGGCGATCCTGCAGACCTCACTGGTCCTGTGGCTGGTACAGAGCACCATACAAGGAGGTAAGTTAGACGTGTCTTCTGAAGGGCTTGTTGTAGAGATTTAAGGGTGAGAAAGAGAAATTAGGAGAATTTGTGATGCAGGAGAGGGTAGAAAGCAGGACAGAGGCTTGTTATGATATATTATGACTAAAACGATTTTAATCTAAAATGGAACAAATTATGATAAAAAAGAATGTAGTGGCACTAAGGTTGTCAGGTTAATTCCAGGTAGGGCTCTGGCCCATGTACTCAAGCCCTTCATTGTGCCCTCAGGGGAGGTTCTTATGTTTGGGTTGCTGAGAAAATCACATTTTTATTTAAACTGGCACTTTAAAGCAGAGCAATAGGTAGAGTGAATCTATGCATGATTAGGTGGAGAGACCAATCATCCAATGCTTCTGCTATCTGAATACCACTTTGAATGTCTAATAATGTGGACAGATTGCAGCAGTTTATTGATTCAATTGAAATGTATGCATGAAAAGATAAAAAGAAAATCACATCAACTAAAGAATGACTGAATCTCTTTCAACCACTTAAAAAAACGCTTTACAAATCTTTGTCTTTGTTTGTTTAATATATGCAGGGGGTTTGTGAGTTGGTGAAAAGCTAATAATTAAATAATAAACACATATAATTAAAATGAATAATTTGACAGTAAAAGCAAAGTAAAACATTTATTTAAAAAGATTTAATATTTTATTTGTTTGTCATGTGACCAGCAACCGGCATAAGAGAATCTCACGGGGTACTTGAAGTAAATATTTTAGGTCCAAGAGGTTCGGATGCCAAAACGTTTGAGAATCCAGTTGAAATATATATTGCATAAATAAATAGAATACATTAGTTCTCAATTCTTGTTCCTTTGAGAACTGAGATTTCAATAAAATAGAACTTCAGAAGAGGAAATATTTATTTATATCTGCTTAGACTTTTACACCTTTTTTATTTATAGGCTGCATGTCTCACCCACTATGATTTAATGTAATATGTCACAATGCAGGTACCTGAAATCAGTTTGCATACCATTTGAAACAAAATATGAGTTGGATCTCTGAACAAAAGTGCCTGGAAAAGTTAATAGTTGTTAAATACATCCAGCCCCTATTTGATAGACTTTTTATTGTGCTGCTAAAACATATGTTTGTGTTTTTTAAACTTTAATACACAAGGTTATATTAGAAAACTTAAAAAAATTACAGTTTAAGGTTTGTAAATGTTTTTAACCATGTTTGCATATACTGCCAATGCACTATTAGATTAAACAGAAATACAAATTTTAGGTTTATAACTGTTAATCCTTTTCCCCATTTAATATTGTCAGTCCTTTGGTTGACTTTGACATGAAAACGCAACATTGAGGTGAAGTAATCACTGAAGAGTGGTGCTTTTCTTTATCTGGTGCCAATGAGGAAGCAACCAAACAATGAGAAAAGTAACAGTATGCATGACAAATCGTAGCTTGACTTGCTGTCCATATCTGATGCAAGCTATTTATTTTCTACTTTTCTGTGCCTTGTAGAAAAAAAATCAATTGTCACCTATCGATACTTGACAGACAAAACTCTTTTTTTTTAAATTTAGTAATTCAGGCCACACTGTCTTTTCAGTAATCTTGAGGCATTGTTGCGTCATCGAATGTTCAGCCAACAGTCACGGATTTGTACGTCAGACTAAAAGGTGTCTAGAAAATGACGTAATAAAATGCACATAACGATTCCGTGTTAAATGTCTGACGGCTGTGATAACTGGAGAAAAAACACCTCAGGAAGTGAGTCATGGCTCGACGTGTCTGAGTTTGCCTGGATATGCTCCAGCTCCATAACTCTGACCGCAAATTAAACACTCGTATTTCATGTCTGAAGATCAAAACCCAGTGCCTGAAGGTGACAGCGGTGGTCAAAATTTGTCAGCCTTCTGTCAGTCCTGACTTTAAACGGCCGATACACAGCCCATTTTGTCCTTACAGTTTCTGGGCATCAATGGAGGCCTTTTCCAAATATACAGAGACAGTGGTTAGTTCAATGAAATTCACACTGCTAATCTCTTATTACGTCAGCTGACATAGTTTCTTAACCATGGAAGTTTTATTGGTTGATTTCTAAGAATTCAAACAGGAGCTAATCTCACAAACCGAGAAGTACCTAAATCTATTTGAGCACCCTCTGCTGAAGTATTTTTTACGACCTTCATGAGCCCTGCCCTTAAAAACATATGGTGTTAGTATAGTAATATTATCAGATAATATTATGTTGGCCATAATAAGTATTTGCATAGAAGGTTTGCCAGAAAACATGGGATTACCTTGGTAAATCTCCAAAAATATGGTATTCTTATTTTTGAATATTGTATTCAAAATATGGTATTCTTTCTTTTGGGCTAAAATCTTTTACACCGTTTTTTATTTCCTTGTTTTAAAGGAGTTAGGCCACAGACTGGAGCTCTGGGAAGATTGGCGAGTCGAGGTATTTTGCGCTTTTTCATTTCTGTATATATAGTGTATCTGTGAGATATTACAGAGGGTTAGAGGTCAGAACATTACACCACATAATGAGTTTCTTTATCAATCCGGCCTTCTATCTTTTCTCTGTAGGTCCTGGTATCGGTGTACAGTCTGGAGGTAAGTCTGTCTGCTTGAACCTGATGGATGCTGCTGAATCCAATTAGCTTATGTGAGTACAAAGCTTATCTTCTTATTCTTTCATTTCTGTACTGTCCTAGGTCCAGTGGCTGGTATCCTCGGAGCCCGTGGCTATGGGGCAGGCAAGCCAGGAAAAACAGGTGGTAAGTGACATTAACCTCTGATGAAGATGAGATGAAAATAAGTACAAACAGTAAATAAAGATTTACAATTAACCTTTGACTAGACACATGCCAAAATACACAGAACTGACTTTGAAAAAGAGACAATGTATTTGTGGCCACACTTTATTTTAAGGCCCAATTCTCACTATTAACAAATCATTAACTTTTGCCTCAATAAACTCCTAATTTGCTGCTTATTAATAGTTAGTAAGGTAGTTGTTAAGTTTAGGTATTGGGTAGGATTAGGGATGTAGAATATGGTCATGCAGAATGTGCTTTATAAGTACTAATAAACAGCCAATATGTTTATAATAGGCATGCTAATAAGCAACTAGTTAACAGTGAGAATTGTTCCCTATGCTAACGTGTTACTGTATTTGTTTATTTATATACAAAAAGTGAATGGATTCTGTCATACCAAGCATTTAATGTTTTTTTTTCTTTCTCACAAACAGTTGGCCGTTATCTTGGAGGTAAATTGATTCTGCTTTTTATTTTGTGTACAGTGCCGTTCAAAAGTTTGGGATCTATAAGATGTTTGTGAAGGAAGTCTCATATGCTTATCAATACTGTGATTATTTGATCAAAAACAGTTATTTTTATGAAATATTACAATTTAAAATACATTTTCTCTACTGCAATATAGTTTAAAATATCATTTATTCCTGTGATAACAAAGCTGAATTTTCAGCATCATTACTCCAGTCTTCAGTGTCACATGATCTTCAGAAATAATTCTAATGTGCTGATTTGCTGCTCAAGAAACATTTCTTATTATTTTCAATGTTGAGAACACTTGTTGCTGTTTAATATTTTTGTGGAAACAGTGATACCTTTTTTTTTTATTAATAGAAAGTTTAAAAAAAAAGTATTTGGAATAGAAATCTTTTGTAACATAAATGTATTTTCCAGTCACTTTTGATCATTTTACTGTGTACTTGCTGAATAAAAGTATTGAAAAAAATCACACTGACCCCAAACTATTGAACGTTAGTGTAAAATGCACGCAAGCAGTTGTTTGTACAGTATATGTGTGCAATAGTCTGTGTTATTATGTGCATGGACTCAGTGTGTGTGTGTGTAGTTTGTGTAATGAGTATGGTGTCTGTTAGGGGCGGCATACAGACCCACTGCGATCAGAGGAGGCCTGAAACAAGGATATGGAACACTCGGTTATGGAGGAGGTATGTCATTCCTAAAACTATAATGGGCAGATATCAATTTCTACGTCTGATGGATTTCTAGTTCTTGCATTCATCACCATGATCCTGCTATTTTGGTCTTAGCTGCAAACCTTGGAACTGGCCTTGGGGCTGCCGGGCTGGGATTCGGCACAGGGTATGGCCTAGGCAACGGGCTGGGAGCAGCCTTAGGTTATCCAGCAGGGAACCTCGGAGGAAGAGGTGAGAGCTGCTCATTTGCTTTCAATTCAGAAGTACTCTTGCAACACTTATTCACTTTTTGATTTTGGCATTTTCTAGGTTACACCAGTAATGGCTATGGAGCGCAGCTAGGTGAGTATGTGCATCATAACGACCCAAATCAATAAATGACACATTCCAGTTTAATGCCATCTCTTTCCGAGCTGAAGGTTGTGTAGCACATTGGATCTGATCTAACCAATCAAAATTCAACCTCGTGCTGTGATTAAAATCTTTCACATGTAGTGATATATGCTGTCCATTTGCCATGATTAGGTGTCATATTTTTGATGAAGATGAGTGGGAGTTTATGTATCTACCATGAGAGGCTTCCGCTAAACAGGCATTTATTTCTTCTTTCTGTAACCGTGACATCTCTCTTGTCTTGTTGCCAGGTTATGGCGCAGGAGGATACCCCAACGCTGGACGCGGTATGTAACCTCTCCTTGTCAAAGCATTAGGAAAATGTGTGTGTTTAAACTCAGGGGGCTGAACACGGTTTTGTTGTTTACTCGGGTTGCAATAGCAACCTCTACTGACCAACTTTATCCACTTTATTCCAGGAAACAGTTGGATCCTTCCCCCCCATAATATTTTCTTTATTTCAGATTTCTGCAGTATTGGGTGTTTTAGTGATAAAGTGACAATTTGTCGCCAGGAGCAAGATAAACATTCTTTTCAGTGCTGATATAGGCTAGCAGTATTTAGGTATACTTTGTGCACCAAATTTGTTTTTATTTAAACCTTTGTGGTATTTCATAAGTATTTTTTTTTTGGAAGTGCTTTATTATTCTGCTATTTTAGGGTCTTTTGATGGGAGGGATTCTAACCCAATCTTTTGATTTATTCAGCAGTTATTGGAACTTCAACAAAACTGACAGAAGTCTTAAAATATGTTAAGTACTGCAGTACTTCTATGTGCCACTGACTGGCACTGCAGGGGGGCGTGCGCCTTGCCTACAGTTAATTGTTTGCAGAATCATTTCTATGCTTTTATTCTTGTTTTATTATGTACTTGCATACCCAAACGTTCAAAAGCCACTTCATTGCTTTGGAAAAAGTGACACGGGTCACATGGTTTATTGTTGTGGATGAGCTAGTGAGTTTTAAGAGAATATGCAGATGTCTTGTGCTATCAGTTTCGTGTTGGTGGATGTGGATTGATGGTTGTCTGTTTGCACATCGTATTTGTCATGGGTGCTGTCGTGTTGGAAATGTTATGTGTGTGATCTCTAGTCTAAATGTTTACCTTAAGCAGACATTATTATGACAAGTATTGCTGGATGATTTAAGCGTCTTATCTTTGTTTGTTGTTTAATTGCAGTCATCTTTTATGTGTGCTTTGCATCTAATGAGCATTATGGGTTGAGTAACAGCTTATTCAGATTTTTGTGATATGGCACAGCAGCAGTTGTGTCTGCTGGTCAAAGTGTTAGAGCCAATGTTAAATCAGTGTTGTAATGTGCATGCTCTTACAAAACAAAACATGGCGAAAAACGAAAAGCTCCTCTAGATTTGGCGTATCAAAGCTGTGAAACTGACATTAACAATGATTTTGTGGTCTTCAGGATATGGTGTACCAGCTGGCACACCCACAGGGCAAGGCTCAAAACCATCAAAACTGGGTAAACCCTCCAATCTCTCACTCATTCTTGAATTTCCTTTAGGGATAGGCTAATTCCCATTCACAGATCATCAAAATGCATAGATATTCTTCAAAATTCATCGATATTCATGCTTTTTCCATTTTTTTAACTGCAGAAACAGCAGAAATGAGACAAACGGACTAAAAAAAAAAAAAAAACACAACATATAACAAATATCTAAACATTCTTAAATCAAGATACATTTACCGGAGAAACAAAATAACATAAAATAAGTAATGTTTTCTGAAAATATGTATCAAAATTAAATATATGTCAAAATGTGGTGACTTAATGCTTTAAAAAATAAAAAAATATCTGCAAATGGGGTAAGACTAATAAATATGTTTCCTTTAAGTTACGTTTATCTTTCTTATTGGCAGTTTTTGTTGTTGTTTCAAAGCATAAAGTCACTTTATATTGATCAATTTGTCAGAAAACAGTATTTTGCTTCTCAAGTAAATGTATATTGATTTAGGAATGTTTTTATACAGTATGTGTATTAAAAAAAGGCAAAAATATTAAGGAAGATATTCTTTTTATTTTAATTTGTATGTATGTATGTATTTATTTTACAGTGTATTTATTGTTGTGTAGCTGTATTAATCTCTGTATTAGTATTAATACAATCATGCTTTGTTCTCTCAGCTCTTTTTGCTTGTTAACCGTAATATAGGCTGTTTTAGCTTGTTGGATTTTTGTTGATGTTTGAGTCAGTTTGGGCCTCTTTGCTGAAGGTTTAAGAAGTGTTAGAGCACAAAAAGGTCTCAAACTAGTGGATAATCTCTATCATCAGTTTCAGGTCTGAGGTTCAATTCAGTTGTCCAGCCAGCAGGGGGCAAATAGTTTTGCTCATGCAAAAAGATTAGAGGAAATGTTGAGGAACATGTAGATGTTAGTGCAGGTCTAAATCATTCATTCATTTATTAGTTGCTCACCAACAAAAGCAGTGTAGTTCCGTGAGACTGTTAGATAAAATTGTTTAGACTAGGACCATTTTAGTACCTTTTGAAAGGGTACTGCCCCAGTGACAGCTTTGTAGCTTTTTTTTATCTCTATTGAGTCACAGCATTTTGCTGTGACTCAATAGAGAAATCTTGTTGTGCATTAGATATTTGTTGTGATCTTTATCTCTTACATCAGGAATCACTATCCTGTGCAACTTTGCATAGATGTTTGAGAAGTTAGAATGCATGCTGGCTCAGTACTCGATCGTGGTCAAGTTAACACCCTAATAAGTGTCATTTACAATTATGTTGCGTTTTATCATTCTCACCATTGAAATCTTTGCCTCCAGCTGATGTGTCTGTATTCACAGGTGTTGGGCCTAGAGGTGGCCAGCCCGTGTCACAGGGAGAGAGGGGCGATGGTAAACCTCAGTACCTCCACATGTGGCTTTCATGCTTTTTAAAGCTTTCAATCTGCTCTTCTGGATTTTTAGTTACAATATTTTAGCCATTTACTCTGCATGATGAGTGCCACATTGCTCCCTGTTATCTCACTATACAATACATGCCTATCCTTTTTTTTTTACTTTGCTTTTCTCTCCAGCAGAGTAGCATCTCTTATGCTCTTGCAACAGTAGCAGCTGCTATGTTGATAGTACCTTGGTGAATGTTCACTGGTGTTATGGTGTTTAGGTTACAGTCGCGGAGGGGTCCCAAATGGACAGGGTGCTATAGCCAATGGTAAAACTCATCCCAGATGTATGTGGGACTTCATATTTGAAAGATTAATTGCTGTATAATATGATTGACATAGTTGTAGTATAGTCGAGTGTATATCCGCTTGTCAAGTCGTGACATGAGAAATACTGTTTCTGTGTCCAAGCCTCTACTCGTTTCAGTTGAGAATCTCAACAGCTGTTTTTGAGCACTGTTTATTCATATGACACATTTAAGTTAAACTTTTAAAAACTCATGGCGTACACTACAGTCTCCTAGCTCACAACATCCTGGACACTAATATTTAAGGATTTATAAACAGTGGCCATCTGAGATTTAGTTATGAAGTTAAAGGTTAGGACCATGATTTTTTTGGTAGTATTACAGCACACCGTGAGTGTATATTACCACTATTTGCTGTTTGCTTTTGGCATCTGCTGGAGTGTTTGGACATCAGAAACAGTGACATGAGATGTCAGACTTATCAAGCAGATAGTTAGTATACAGTTGTGTACAGTGTCCTCTAATGGCACAGGCAAGTCTAAATTTTGGGTTTTAAGTAATGTGGTCATGAATGACTGTGGGACTAATATAGTAATTGTAGCTGCGGTCAATAGGTTTCCCCTCAGGACCAGGAGTGACCAATGGAATGAGAGCTCAAATTAAGGGTAAACACACTCCAACAGCTGAATTAAAGCCAAGCAGAACATATTAGACTGTATTCAATTCATTTCAAATCTTTGTTGTCTTACACTACCATTCAGAAGTTTGGGGTTGTCAAGATATTTAAGTCTCTCCCTTATGCTAGGCTTTATTCATTTGATCAAAAATGCAATAAAACATAAATATTGTGGAATACTATTACAATTTCAAACAACTTTGAACAAGTTTCATATTTTCATATTATATTCAGTGTCGCATGATCCTTCAGGAATCATTCTAAAATGCTGATTTGCTGCTCAAAATAACATGTATTATTATTATCAATGTTGAAAACAGTTGTGATACTTAATATTTTTGTAGAAACCACGATATGTTATTTTAGCTTATAATACCTTTATCATCCCCAGACTTTTGGACTGTAGTATAGATGTCTATGAATCAAAACTGTTGGTGCAAGATCGCGTACATTGTGTAGGTAACTACTGTTATGATCTATAGGCTATGGTCCAGCAGCAGATATGATTAATGGACGAGGAATTATAAACAATGGTAAAGTTTTTATCGCCTTTGTAGCATACTAATGATCTGTTCCTATCTGTAAGTAATCAGTAAAAAGTTTCTGTAATTAATATGTTTATATTCTTTGGAAGTAAAGGGAGAGTGGAAGGCAATGCATGCAAAAAGACTGTTTTTAAAGCGTAAGCTATAGGTGATGTGAACTATGTTGGATTCTCTGTGTTGAGATAAACCACTGTTGTAATACAATACAGGACCAGTTTTGCCCAACGGACAGGGCACCAAACCATCCAATATGGGTAAACGTCTTCCTATTAAAATGTCACCGGTTTATGGCTGAATGCATGTCACGAGGTGGTGTTTTCTCCAGTCTAAAATCAATACAGTACTCCAACCGTCATCCAATGGAATGAATATATGGCCTTTGACACATTAGAGTGTTAATGATTGTAGACTGGAAAATCCACCCCTCATCATGGACTCATTGCAGCTGCAGGTCTATGAATAAGTGCTTTTCTGTACCACAGCTGTTCAGAAAGGTGTGTGTGTGCAAGTGTGCTGGACTAATGCCTCATCTATTTTTTGGGGCTGTTCTCTTTTCTTTTTATATGCTTCACCTGAGCCTTTATCTTGATATCTGCCTTTGTGCTGATGTGTGCCCAGTGCATGCTGCGTTATTTCTCTCCCACAGGCCACATGTATGGACCAGTCACACACACTGTGAATTCGTCTTGCATGATTACCACAGGCCCCTAAACGATCACATTATTCTGTGATGGCCATGATTTTTATTACTAGTGGCCAAAGTTTCATAGTTTGCATATTTTGTTCACAGGATACGGCCTTGGTGCTGCTGGCTATCTTGGAGCTGGTTTTACTAACGGTTATGGAGCAGGTATCTAGAAATTGTGAAATATTGTTTCTCTCTCAAAGGTCCCAGTATCATTAATTCAAGCTCTAGAATATTCATATTTTGCTAAAGCTACCAAATTTTTTTTATTGCTGATACAGGTGTAGGGGCAGGTGGATATCCACAGGGAGTTCGAGCAGGAAAGCAGATTGGTAAATAATGTCTATTTTATTCATTATATAGAGGAGACGGCGCTAGTTGTCACAAGGGCTGCATATTAGCAACTGTAAGGTTTTGAGTTTAAAGTCTAATTACATAAAGGTGTGTTTTCTACAGCGGTTTATACACTATTTTTCAAAAGATGGGGTCAGTAGGATATTTTATTTGATTAAAAAAAATTGTTCAGGAAGGACACATTAAAAATGATTAAAAGTGACAGTCAAGACATTTGTAGCGTTAAAAAAAAATCTATTTCAGATACTGTTCTTTTTAATTTGCTATTCATCTAAAAATCCTGGAAAAATATTTAATGTTTTCTGCATAAATATTATGCATATTAACTTATTTCAACAGTGATAATAAGAAATGTTTCTTGAACAATAAATCAGCATAGTATAATGATTTCTGAAGGATCATGTGACAGAAGACTGAAGTAATCATGCTGAAAATTCAGCTTTGCTATTACAGGAATAAATTACATTTTAATATATATTAAACTAGAAAACAGCTATTTTAAAATATTTCACAATATCACTGTATTATTGATCAAATAAATGCAGTCTTGGTGAGCATAAGAGACTTATTTAAAAAAAACACAATTTGTTTTTAAAGGTACCAGAACACCTGGTTCAGATACAAATGTTCATTTTTATGATTATTTTTGTGAATTCTGTCCACTTCTCTATAGCTGTTGAGTAAACAGCACATCACGTTTGTATTGGGCCAAGCTGTCACATTTGCAGATGTAGACCTTCCCTGAAAAAATAGTTACTGAAGTAAAAACTGTGACTACTACTTTAGGCCTTTTCTCCTCTATATAGCTATTTAAAATATTGTCCTTTGTTTCTTCTAATGATTTTACTATTCTTGTCTCTGTTGATGCCCAAGTGAAACCTTTTATAATATCATAACATTGTTGCAGTGTGATGCATTAAGCACAAGTGTGGTCAGATCAGCAGCCTGCTGCTTCAGCACAAAGCCAAGAGCTGCTCTAGAGGCAAAGTGCCCCTCTAAGACCTCTACATTTGGGTTCTTGGACAAACATGCGCGTGCTAGTTTGTGCAAGAAACACCCAAAATTTCACACTCTATGTTATGCTAATTATTTTCTGAATCATCTTGGTTACACAGTGGTTGACTTTGACTGTGAAACACAGTGGTGCTTCCTGTGTTACTTTTATACCTTGTGCAGTGTTGAGTTGAATAATGTCTTCTCAGCAGGCTACAGCAATGGATACGGCAGTGAGGTTTATGGCACAGCAGACGGTTATGGAGCAGGTGAGTCTGGACTGGATAGGTATGATGGAGCACGTCCTAATGTCACACTAACATATAAGCATAATTGTAATTGAGTGACAATTGTAATTATGTTACAGGACCTGCCTACCCATCAGTGTTAGCTGATCATTTTGGCATGAACGGTATAGCTGGTAAGGCTGAAGGTTATGAGTGCATTCAAAACACCTGCAGTAATGTCAGCACTTCATCCAGTGTTTCATTCACTCTGTCCTGTGATTATACACAATATTATTTTACTCAAGATTGTAGAAAATAACCTCCTCCAGCCTAATCTGGGTGAAGTGTCTGAACTGCAATAGCTTGACCACTGAGCAATCAGCTGTTGCCTGTGCAAAAGCTTTTATGCTAATACTAAGGTAATCTGAGCAAGACTGCAATATGCTCCTAGAATACTACTAATGGAAATGGTAAACCGAGTGTTTTGCATACATTAAATGGAAGCAGCAGCATCTGCATGAAATCACAGAGGTCAATGTCTGCTCTTTCAGGTCTGGGAGCTGGAGGCCTTGGAGGTCCAGGGCTGGTAGTGAACCCCGGCCTGGGTGCTGATGCCAAGTCTAGAAAATATGGTAAATAAAGTCATCTGAAGTTGAATTAAACACACTAAATACACAACCGTTCAAATAGGGTTTGGGGTCAGTATGATTTTCTCATAAAGGCTGCATTTATTTGATCAAAAATACAGCAAATGCATTGTTTTGAAAAATGTAAATGTTTTAAAGTATTTAAAAAATGTCTTGTGAGGACAAAGCTGAATTGATCTTTCAGGAATCATTCTAATATGTTGATTTGGTGCTCAAGAAACATTTCTTATTATTATCAGTGTTGAAAACCTTTGTGCTGCTTTATAATCTTGTTGAAACCTTGATCCTTTTTTTTTAGGATTCTTTGATGAATAGAAAGTTCAAACAAACCACATTAATTTCAAATAGAAATGTTTCATATCAATTAAAGCAATAAGCCCCTCGAAGCCGTGGTTTACAGTGAATTTATTACAGCTGAGGGGCATTGTTGTCGACGCGAAGCGGAGTGCCTAAAACCCCTTCAGCTGTTATAAATTCACTGTAAACCACGGCTTCGAGGTGCTTATTGCTTTTATAAAACGGTTATTCCATATACGTAGAACGGTTTCACAAAATAAAACAGAGCAAATAACGTGTAATGATAAAAACAGTATTCTTCCACCAAACAATGTAGTTCCTCGGAATCAGTTGTGGTGGCAACAAAGTGTTTGCCGAGCAACACACAGACGTAAAATAAAGGTGTGTGTTTGTAGAGTAATTTACAACAGCTTCGTACGCGGCTCAGCCAATCAGAATCAAGGACCGGAACGATCCGTTTTATAAGTAAATGTATTTACTGTCACTTTTGATCAATTTAATGCATTCATTTCTTTTAAAAATCTTACTGACAGATTACAGCATTTTCCTACTTCACCTGTCATTGACAAATGTGGCAAAACTCTTTCCAGCTCATTTGATCATTGTTGAGTCACGCGAATGTCTCTTCTTCTTTGTCTAGATATGTCTTAGTGGCTGTGGTTGCTTGATCCTATAATACCTCCGGTTTCATTTGTCTAAAGGTGCAGGTGGAGTTCTTGGAGCTGCCGGATCCTTGCCTTACGGTGGCCAGCCTGTGGTCTCAGCTGGACTTGGCCCTCAAGGCAAGGCTGGTAGTTATGGTGGAGCTACATATGGAGGAATACCAACCCTTGGGCCAGACACTTCTTTGGGTATGTGCATTGCACATGTTTGTTATTCAAATGCAACATGCAAATCTCAGTTTTCCGGCTATCCTGATGCTTTGCCTGAGGATTTGACTTGAACACGAATGTCCCCTGTGAGAGAACGAAGATTTAAACAAGAGAATAAAGAGTATTAATAAACCAAACATGATTATAAAGATCAGATAACTATTATGAGAAAGAAAGTAAAGATGGTCTGTCTCCTATCAGGTGGTACAGGTGGAGCAATGGAGCCATTAGCAGGTAATATTGTGGAGTTTTTGGGAAATATATTTCAAGTCATTTTTTTCTGATAACAAAATGTTACTGCCGCAGGCGGAGCTGTAGGCCAGATTCCTTACAGCGCACCAGTCATTGCAGCTGGGCTTGATGGTAAGTTAGAACAAGAGAAATCGAGAACATCATGGACTGTCTGATTGTGACACAGGTCTAAATGTGTTTACCTGCAGTTGATGCTGGTTATCCTTTTGGTGCTGAGCAACTCCGTCTGGGTGCTGATGCTACAAAGACAGCCGCCAAATATGGTGAGAATATAAGCAGTTTTGTTTTATTCATATACATCTAATACATATCTATTACATACACTTCCATAAAATGTTTGGGGTTAATAAGATGTTTTTTTGTTCCTTGGAAGAAAGTAATACTTTTATTCAACAAGGATACATTCAATTGATCAAAAGACATTTATAATTTTATAAACGATTTCTATTCTAGTTCTCTTTCAAATAAATGCTGGTCCTTAAAACATCCCGTTTATCAAAGAGTCCTGAAAAAAAATGTATCTCAGTTTCCACAATAATATTAAGAAGCAAAACAGTTTTCAACATTGATAGGAATAAGAATGCAACTTGAGCGTCAAATCAGCATATTAGAATGATTTCTGAAGGATCATGTGACACTGAAGACTGCTGAAAATTCAGCTTTGCCATCACAGGAATAAATTGCATTTTAAAACAGCTGTTTTAAATTACAATATTACCTCACAATATTAAGCTGTATTTTTCATCAAGTAAATGCAGTCTGGGTGAGCATAAGAGACTTCTCAAAAACAGTAGTGTATGCATTAAATATCTAAAATCGACTGATTAAATAATTAAATCATCTTTAATATTGACTGATAACTGATACTGATGTATCATGCATGCCGAATGACCACCGGTCTGCGTTCTCATCTTCATCATTTCTCCACTAACATGCTAAAACCTAGCAGACATCACTGACTAAATACATAAATGCTGTTGACTAATAACCAGTGTGTTGACTGGTCATTTCCAGGCACAGGCTATGCAGCTGCACTAAGTACTGGTGGTCAGAGACCCTATGGTGGTGAGTAAATCAATGACATGAGTTAGACAAACTAGCAAGTTTCTAACCTAATGACATCTGTTAAGGTCTAATGTGTGGTTAGTTTCACTGTTAATTTTTTTCCCCACAGGACAGAAGGATGGAAGCAAGCTTAGTGGCATTTATGAGAATGGCTACAGAGGTAGATGATATATTAGAAGATCTGTATTCTTAACTCAGCATATTGTGTCTTTTACCTTTCTCATCCATCCGTCTCTTCTCATCTTCCTTTTCTGTCTAGGCTGATTTCCAAGGCCATGCTGTTAAACTCGTCAGTATGTTTTTTTAGCCCATTTATGCCTAGTGTTCCTCACCGTTGTGCAGTTTTGTGACATGTTTTTGTCTGCCTTATTGGTTTAGTGTTAGTTTTGTGCCCATGTGTGTGGGCATGTGTGTTTTGTGTGTAGGTGTGGTTTTGATATTCATTGTTCTGTTTGTGGATGTTCCCTCAGTCTGTTCATTTGTCTTGTCCAGTGGAGTGTTTCATGTCCCTTGTGTGTCTCTGTACCTAACTAAAACATACTAAGCACTTCATTGGCTGTTATTTTCATTCTTATGAAACACTAAATATTCCACCTCCTAATCTGACTCCTTAGTGTTTGTTTGGCAACTATATGATCAATGAGGATTTCAGGAAAACAAACTGCCCAGTCCTGCTTAAGGGCACAATGATGGCAATTACGGGGTTTGATCCTGCACTATTAGCATCAGAACAAGCTAAAAGATGGTTTTGAATTCTGTTTTGACGTCATGTTTTATCAAATTAAACATTACATAATGTCTTAAAGCGAACGCTAACAAAATGACATAATGGTCATAATCTTGTGAGCTCTCATATGGTTAAACGTACTGCTCTCAATTCTCATCCGTCTACAGGAAAACCACATAACAAGCATCCTGTGCCACACTCATGAGAGAGGAAACGAGTCAAAGCCATTGTTAAAGGGATAGTTAACCCAAAAATAAAGATTCTGTCATCATTTACTCATTTACCTCGTGTCATTCCAAACCTGAAAAAGGTAAACTTTCTTTCTCAAAATGTCTGTCTTTTTTTAAGGTCTATACAAGTCAGTGGTGTCTAGTGTTGTTTTGGACCCCATTTACTTAAAGTTGAACAGTTCAAACATTCTTCAAAATATCTTCTTTTGTGTTCCTCAGAAGAAAGTAAGTCATACGGGTTCGTAACGACATGAAGGTGAGAAAATAGTGACAGAATTGTTATTATGCCATTTTTGAACTATCCAGATGGGTCAGAAAAAGAAGCACAAATACAAGTCCAAGCAGACAATTTATAGTCTTTAATGACACAGAACATTACGTTTTTAGTTCTAGATTATTTTTACACATACTGTCATAGTGACTTGAAATTACTTGTAAAGAAATTATGCTACTTACAATAAACAAAAATCATTTTAAATAATACAAAGTGTAGACTGAAAGAGCATAACACAGTACAATGTATATGATGCCAGTGCAAGCATAGAAATCCTGCAATAAAAACAGCAGATAATAAATACGTATTGCGCATTGTCTCTACAGTTGAGACATATTAAAGAATTATATTAAATATGTCTTTCTAATAGTGATTAATACAAGCAAGGTTCAAGTTATATTTTGCATAGCAACAGCAAAACAAACAGATTCAAAGCCAAAACTGACTACAGAATAGTTTTAGCACTGTAATTTGTCTTTTGATATACATAAAGTCTGTCCAGAAGTACTCCCTTGCTCATCAATATTTCTGCCGGCACAGGCCGTGCATTTCGCGATGTGTATACCTTCTCCAGTTGAAGGTTCATGGGAGAACCGACATACTTTGCACAATAGGGGCCAGACAAACTTGGAGCGCATGTCACTTCTGTTTTGTAGAACAGCAGACCGTGATTTAAATTGCAGAAATTGCCATTATGATCTGTTTTTATGGGTACTTCACAGGTTCCCAGCAAATCGTCGTCCCATTTACTGTCTTCATCCCACACCTCCAGTTTTATCTTGTCGTTCTCCGCCAGGACAACATCACCCAGATCAAAGGTTCTCCCCCAGTGGGGTGAGTTGTTATTCGTGATCATATCAGTGCGTCCAACCTGAATGTTATGTTTGTCGAACACTTTAACGTACCCATCGGTCGCTGTGGTCTGGTCACCCCACAGGTCTTGAGCCCTCACAATTGTGACCTTTACCCGAGAAAGTCCACGCTTAGATGGGCAGCAGTCTGGTGTGATCCCAGGATTGTTGCGACAAGTGCAGACACACGGGTTGTTTGGGTTGGTTTTGACGCCATCTTTACAAGAGTCGGTGCAGTTCCTCCAGAGGGACTTTTCCAGGATGTAGTCATGGATGGCTTGGCGCAAGTGCTTGCGCACTGGATCTTTGGTGGGGATCAGCTCATGCAGGGACTCCAGAGAGTAAGAAATCACGTCTGGGTTTTGTGGTAGGGACTCGAGCCATTCTTTGTAAGCTGATGGGTCTTTTCCTCCTGAGAAAAGGAGCTCAGGCTCTGTAGTGTGACCTCCGGTGATCTCGGTCAGCCTTTGAATAAAAAACCAGTTGATTAGGGATACACTGATATTGAAACATGAAATTATTTTCATAAAGGCTATTTTTTTCTCAGTGTATTTGTCGTGTTTTCCAGTACAAATATCTAAATATTATTACATGAAGATACATTTACTTTTAGTTCAGTTCAGTTTATTTATTTATAAAGCACCATTAAACAACAGAGCATTGACCAAAGCGCTGTCCAATAATGAAGATAATTCCTCAAAAAGAAAACAACAACGTCAAAACACAGATAAAACACCAAAATAGTACAAACATTTTTTTTTTTTTAGAAAAAAATTTGTTTTTTAGCCAGTGGGGTAAGGAAAAATGTTTTCCTTTTGATTAAGTTTATTTTTCTTACCCCACTGATATTTTTTCTTGTTTTAAGAAAACATTTTTTTTTAAATCTCTTGAGAATGTCTGCTGATTGTGCGAATGTTTCGATATTTATACTGGAAAACAAGGCAACACTACCAAATAAGAAATTATTAACACTTTTTACAATGTGGCTGATAAGAGATAAATGACTGAGATAAAAATTCTGTACATTTTTTGTCTAAATAAATAAAATACAATATATAAAAAATAAATAGACAAATGAAAATGATTCATGTTAAATTATTCTTGGCACTACAACATTATAATTTACAGTATATAAAAAGGGATATAAAATTGTAGATCTGCTAAAGATTACATTTAATTATTTAGTCATTTATTCATGTTTTTAAAGATTTGCTTTAAGTGAGCATTAGATGATGGCAGAGCTAATCTAAATGTAATATATAGGGGACGTCCAGGACAGTAAATGTATGACAAGCTAGAAATTACAATACACGTCATAATTTAAACCCACCTGTCATTAAAGCGGCTGGAGAAGCTGCTTTTGCTCTCTGTTTTGTCCTTGTCTTCATTACAGTGCTTACTTTCTGCTTTCATATCTACTTTGCCAAGGATGCTGGCACTTGCCTCCACGCTCAAGCATGTCTTCACTTCATCTGCACTTAAGCCCTGCAGAGCGATCTCACACTGTCTGATACTGGTCACAGAGTGTACGCTTCCACCAAGAGTTACCTGGCAAAACAAAAAAGTAACACCGACATACTTCTGATTAATGACTTGACTTGCGGTGTATTGTGTTGTTGAAGCATTTTGGACCTTTGTAATCCAATACATGTGGAGTAAATTGTAAGCCAGAATTACCTTAGTGATGTAATGGGTTCCATAGGTGTTAATGAACTTGTAAAAACGCTTTTTGAAATCAAGATTGTATGTCTTGGGAAGCTCCTTCACAGAGCGCTTGAACTCGGGATGGAGAACAGGCTTGTTGGAGACCCTGTAGCTGAAATGTTAGAAGAGATAGGAGAAGGATATGACTCTTTGGTTTTACTTTATCATGAATAAAAAGTATTCAGTATTCAAGAAAGGCATGAATCAATGGAAGCTGGTATGTCGCACCTGTAAAATGAACAAGAAATACTTTGGCTGGCAAAATTGTACTTGTCTCCTTTGGTCTTCCCCATTGAGTACTCTGCAAGCTTCGAGTTAGTTCCAGCCAAAACGAATGAGCCTTTATTTTGGTGAATATCTAAGTCCAAATTTGCACCCCAGTTGTTCTCAATGGAGGAAGTGCTGGAGCTGACCAGTTCTTCACTGGACTGGAACAGGGAACTTGATATCTGAATGCTGCACTTTTTGCTGGATCTCCAGTCTACCACAGATGTGGGAAGCTTTTGATTTGCTCCTTCCATGTAGGGGTTCCTGCAAAGAGTGCATGATTTATCCTTTCGCCTCCAGACCTCTGTGTTAATGACAAAGGCTCCCATGCGCTGCATCTTGGTCACATCGTATCCTTCTCCGGCCAGGTTGGACCCGGGGGCGAAGTTTGCTTCTGCACATTCATTCGGTTTACCTTTAGTGCATGACTGCACGATGGGCAGAACGAGGTAAAAAACAAGCCCGGCCCACATTCCTGTAAAATGGATTGAGATAAGGTGTATGGATGCTCTTCTTTCCTATGAACAAAACATGACAATTATGTGTGTGCGAGTGTTTATATTTTATTGATGTATTTATTTATTTTTATTGAAACTTGAAATAGCAGTACAAAATTGCACAGTCAACGGTGAGTAAAAAATGACTGAATTACAAAAATTACACTCTCACAAAATTACTTTCACACTCAAAATTCTAAATTATTATAAATAACAGTCATAACAGGATGGATGTCTTGCTCTGCAAGTTTTTAATAACAGTCTGTTGCGCATGAACATGATGGAAAAAGGTTATTATATTGTATTGTAGTTAGGATTATGACAATTTAGTGGATCTTTGGCTACAGGGATCATAAGGAATATTTAAAAAGAACAAATTTCAGTTACTTTTTAGTTAAATTATTATTACCATTATGTAAAATCTCCAAAACCTTCATAATGTAATAAATAAATAAAAATATTGACATAATAGTTCATTTTCATTACCAAATAGATTTGTAATGTTTAAATGACTTCTGAAGTAAAAAAAAAAAAAAAAAAAAAAGGCATACTTAACCCATTTAGTCCCACTGGTCACAATAGTGACCATAAAAAGGTTTTCATTTATAAACCTCTCAAATCTTTACTGACTTACTAATGTTTTTTATTTCCTGCAAATATAAGTTACAATATTGATGTTGTAATACTGGTAGCACTAAAATAAAAATGTTGATAAGTATTACAAAAAAATTAACAATTTTGAAAAACGTTGATGGTTGTATTTTTTGTCTTTTATCTCAGTATTCCTATCAATGTTGTATAAGGGTTTTTTTATGCATAATAGTAACACTAGAATGTGATCAAACTGTTTAAAATAGCTGGGCTAAGATATGTAACGATTTTTATTATTGCAGAAATATGTTAATTCAGTACACACATTATCCCACCGGTCACAATTGTGACCGACCATAAAACACAATTTTTCACACACTTTTCCAAAATAAAAATTCAATAAATAATTATTATTTCAAAGGGTTATTTTCATGCCTGGGAAAAATTGGGGATTAAACAGGTTAATGCCTTTTAAACTCTACTCTCCAAAATGTAACTAATTTTGAAATATTAACAGGACTGTCATAACAGGATGTATGCCTTGTGCTGCAGGTTTTTTAAGAACAGTGTTGTGAACATGATGGAAAAAGCATTATTATATTGTATAGTAGTTAGGTTTATGACAATTAAGTGGATCTTGCCTACAGGGATCATGAGGAATATTATTAAAAAAGAACAAATTTTAGTTGCTTATTTCTATTGCTTTACATCACAGACATAAGCTTAAGCAGCAAGAAAAAAAGCACTATTTTCTTTAAAAGGTGATGTAAAATTCTCTTCTTACCTTGAACTACTCTGTTTTGTCCAGCAGGCATTGGTGAGTGATGTGTGAAAGGGGCTATATGTAGGAAATAAATGCTAGCTTGTGGGTGGGCTTTACCGTTATTTGCTACCAATAAAAAATACACTCATCCGTTGTGGGCTGAGTGGGGTACGCTTTTCAGTTTAGAGGAATTGAATGTGGTCTCGAATAGCCACTTCAGCACTGAGTATGCTCTGTGGTGAAACGGGGTCTACGACAAGTCAATGGAACATGTGAGAATTCATTTACACGTTGACCTGTGCATTGTTAAAACATGCAGATGTAGAGCCAGACCGTAGGATTAAACTTGTCAAATCAGAACTTGACTAAAATGTTAAATGTGCCTCGGTGCTGCTGTTAGTCACATAGTTCCTCTTGTGGTGTTAAACCTCCTACACACTTTTCACAGTTCGCCAACCTAACAATCAAAAATCTTAAACTGCTGTTTTCATAATTGCTTTATTAACCACAAAAATCTGCATGTAAGTGAGAGAGAATATAGCAAACACCCACAGATCGTATCAAAGATCTGAATAGCAAAAAGAAAATAAAAAGCTCATTTAGCATCAATAATAAAATGTTAAAGGGACAGTTCACCCAAAAATTTAAAATCTTCCTTCATAATTTTACGAAGCTACAAGAATAAAAGAAATTATAATAATAATGACTTTTTTCAACAATTCTTTTCCTCTGCATCACCCCTAGGCGCCCTTATGAAGAGGTCTTTGCACACCGAGTCTGAAATTCTCATCTAAAATTTTCGCACGTTAAAAAATAAATATGACCACACGTTGTGTCAATCACACTGCCTCCGAAACTTTCGTCCGTCACAAAAAAATTCGGATCAGGTTCGATTTTCTGCATTTTCGCATCTGTATCAAGCATTTTGATAGGAAAGGATGACGAGTACGACAATGCATATGAACATTTCTGTCTCAGTGTGCAAGGACCTTAACAGGTCTCAGTAACTCTCGGATTTCATCAAAAATATCTTAATTTGTGTTCTGAAGATGAACGAAGGTCTTACGGGTTTGGAACGACCTGAGGGTGAGTAATTAATGACAGAATTTTCATTTATGGGTGAACTATCCCTTTAATGTTGAGATGCAAAACAATTTTGTATGATTTTAATTTTATATATTTTTTTACATTTTATTTAAAAAAACTTGTTTTTTAACTTATTTTATTGTGCTTTGATGATAAGCTTTCACAAAGTCTGCGTTTTGCTTTTAGGATCATTGGTTTGACTAAACAGCAAGCGGCGCTCATCTAAAAGCACCCCCATTTTCACCAGCTCATCTTTCGGGATGGGACGGGCATGTCGTGACATGTATACCTTCTCTAGATGGGAGGCCATCGGAGAGCCCACGTAATCTGTGCATGAGGAGCCAGCTAAACTAGGACCACAAGTTACAGACGTCTTGTAGTACAGCAAACCATGGTTAAGTTTACAGAATTCTCCTTTTATGCCGGCTTTCAGTTGTATGTTGCACGCCCCCAGGAGGTCATCGTCCCACTTGTTGTCCCTATCCCACACTTCTAGTCTCAGCCCCCCAAACTGAGAGAGAACGAAACTGCCGAGATCAAACTTCCAGTTCCAGGTTGGTGAGTTTTGATTCCAAATCACTGCTGTTTCCCCTAGAAAGACCTTATGATTTCTCAGGACCTTGACATACCCATCGGTCTGTGAGAAGTAATCTCCCCACAGACCTGTCGCCTTCATCACAGTTACACTAATCTGAGCGAGTCCACGCTGTGCAGGGCAGCAGTTTGCTTTTACGCCAGGGTTGTTATGACAGCTGCACACACAGGGCTCCTCGGGGTTAGTTGCGATACCGACCTTGCAAGGTGTAGAGCAGTTCTTCAAAAGGGCCCTCTGCAGTATGTAGTCACGAATGGCTCGGCGTAACTGCTCATGTTTTGGGTTCTTGACTGGCAGCAACAAATGGAGGGGCTTCAGTGAAAAGGAAATCATGTCTGGTTTTTCTGGCACTGTGGAGAGCCACTGATTGAAAGCACCAGGGTCATTACTGGCTGAGAAGAGAAGCGCTGTGTCTTGAGCGTGGCCACCCATGATTTCAGTTAACCTTGAGAAAAAAAAAGAAAATAAAGCTTGAACCCTTCCCCCAATAATAATAATGATGATAATAACACTTGTTGTATTTTTGTCTTTTATATTATATTATATGTGACACAAAACCAGTCTTAAGTCGCTGGGGTATATTTGTAGCAATAGCCAACAATACATTGTATGGGTCAAAATTTATGATTTTTCTTTTATGCCAAAAATCATGTTCCATGAAGATATTTTGTAAATTTCCTACTGTAAATATATTAAAACTTAATTTTTGATTAGTAATATGCACTGCTAAGAACTTCATTTGGACAACCTCAAGGCGATTTTCTCAATATTTCGATTTTTTTGCACCCTCAGATTCCAGATTTTCATATAGTTGTATTTCGACCAAATATTGTTCTATCCTAACAAACCATACATCAATGGAAATATTTATTCAGCTTTCAGATGATGTATAAATCTCAATTTCGAAAAAGTGACCCTTATGACTGGTTTTGTGGTCCAGGGTCACATTATATTATATTATATTGTATTGTATTGTATTAATTATTTTATATTATATTATATTATCTTATAGTAATGTACTACCTATTAAAAATATTAAACTGTGAATCCCACAAAATTTTTACATTTATTAAATTTCATTTATTAAAATTTGGATTTTCCCCAATTAAATGTATTTATTAAATATTAAAATATTATCCTTATTATAAGTATAATTTTAATTACATGATATAATATAAAAACTTAATACAAAAAGTAAACCATAAATAATTTTTTTTATTATATTATAAATAATATAAATTAAAATATACATTTAAAAATATTAAATAAAAAATTATTTTAAAAACTATTAAAAATTCTATACACACACACAAACAAAACTAATATTTATATCAAACTATATTGTTTAGCCATTTTTAACTAATAATTTAGCTGATAATTCAGTTAAATCACATTCTGCCAAGTCAAAGCGCAAACCTGTCAGTAAAACTGTTAGCAAAACTGTGCGTGCTCAGTCTTTTGTCTTTGCTCTGTTTGCAGTGACGGTATGCAGTGTCTATGCTGATCCTCCCCATTACACTTGCAGATGCCTCGACGTCCAGACATGCTTTGACCTCATCCATACTGAGGTCCTGTAGAGTAGCCATGCATTGTTTGACACTGGTCACAGATTGCACTGTTCCACCGAGTTTCACCTAACAGATTACAAGCAACAGTGACATATATGTGATAGACTGAGAGAAATAGCACACATTGATATTGATATATTTTGGCTTACCTGGACAATGTAATGTGTGCCAAACTTTTCAACAAGTGACGAGTAGCTTTCTTTTGTTTGGTTGTCATACGTCTCTGGAAGCCTTGTGAATTCAAAGCTTAGCTCGTGATGAAGAGGAGAGCGGCTGCTAATGCTGTATCTGAAGACAGCAGTTTATAGTGCTGCACATTAAAACCCACATACCGTGATATTCATCACAGCAGTTAACTAATATATGTTAAGTCTTACCCGTAGTATCTGCAGGATGTAGACTGCTTGATGAAGCTGAACTTGTCCTTTTTGGTCTTTGTCATTGAATACTCAGCGAGTTTGGAGTTCGTTCCAGCCAACATCAGCGACATCTTACTTACCGCGTTGCCTATTCCCAGGCCGGCTTTCCAGTTGTTCTCTACGGAGGAGGTGCTGGAACTGACCAGGGACTCACTGGACTCATAAATGGAGCTGGATAATGACCTTTTGCATTTTTGGGTGGCCCTCCAGTAAATCACAGACACCGGGAGCTTCTGCTTTTTGTTCTGCAGGAATGGGTTTTTGCACAGGTTACACGTGTTATTCTTGAGCTCCCACTTACTCATGTCGATGACAAAAGTCCCCAGGCGTTGCATCTTAGTTATGTCGAAACCCTCTCCAGCCAAGTCAGATCCTGGCACGAAATTTGCATCTTGACACTCTGCTTCTTTACCCAGAAAGCATGCCGGGCTGGTTGGAGGAGGAAGGCACAGAAGAAGCCCACACCACAAGATAACTAGAGGAATCATTGCGAGTTTGGGTGTTATCCTGCTGTGATATACATAGATCAGAAATGAGGTTAAAAAAAATCTGATTAATAGAGCACAATATTAATACTGTTATCCTTGGTGCAAATGTTAATTTGTAAAGTTCTTTGCTCATATATTGGTTCTAATCCAAATCTTTGTGCAGGATTTGATTGGTATATCCTAGACCCTTCATTATGTAGAAATGTACTAATCATGAAATAAGTTTGAATGTTTTCAGAATTAATCATTTTAGAGGCATGCTAGATTTGAGCAGTTTAGCTTTCACTATGATATTGTTCCCATGCAAAATCGCTAGAATCGTATTAATGCTGTTAGTGCCTCAGCATCATCAGATTTTCAGTGTCAAAAAATAGCTTGAAGATATTAGGTATTATTATCAGTCAATAAACTCTGATTCACAATTGAGTGAGTGAGTTTAGGCTCTTTTTCACTTACCTGCAAGGTCTTTTTAATCATAATCTGAGAGCGCCCAACACAGACTGAGAAGTACCTGTTCTGTGCTCATATTTATGTCCTACATGTGTCCCACCACTGCAATGGACAGGTACAAGAACATTCACGCTTAGATGGTCCCTGACTCATCATGTGTGAAAAAATGAGTAAAAAGGTGGAATGTATCAAAAGGTGTTGCTTGACATCAAGGGGTGTGGTTTAAATTCCGCAAAACCGACCACAAAAAAGAAGACTCATTATCTATTAAGTGCCTATACCAGAATTTGCATAAAAGTTGATATGCAATGAATCTCCAACACAGAAATGGAGACATTCACATAATTATATGCAAAATTTAACGACCTGAAAAGCAAGCTTTGTAGAAATCAAACTCTAAACATAGATGTTTGACCCTTAAAACAGCCCTTACAGGATGAAAGTGCTTTTACTCGTTTTTAAAGCTTTACATTTTTTAGCATGAGTGTACTGCTGATTCAGATCTGTGAATAATGCAAACAGTATATTGATGCATACACAATGCATGAGTTTATGCTAAAATTAATGTATAAGGCAAACTGTGTATCTTAGGTCCCGTAACTTCACTTAAGTTTTTTTTAACCATTTTGAACATTATCACCTCAGTTCACTAGTTTGTTTTAAATTAAGTGTAAAAAATACAACGACTTGTTTGCAGATTTAAACAAAGGTCACAGGCCCAGATGCAGATAAACTTGTCATCATATGACTGTGGTCTGCATGGTTTGGTGTAGGCATCATGACTCATAAAACAACTACATTTTCACATAGCGGTTGGAAATTTTAATTTAGACTTGTGGTGTATATGTTATCTTGTGCTGCATTGTCACATGGGTGTTAAAATACAAAAACATTGAAAGATTTTAATCTGCATACATTATAGTCATTGTTGGGAAGGTTACTTTGGAAATGTAATAGGTTACAGATTACATGTTACTCTATTTAAAATGTAATAAGTAGTGTAACTATTTCAATTACTTTATTAAAGTCATGTAACTAATTACATTTGATTATTTTTTTGATTACTTTTATAAATAATGAATGTTTTCAACTTTAAATCATTTTAAAACATTTAAAGCAGGCTGGGTTAACCTTACACAATCTTCAAAAATAAAGCATGTACATAATCCCAAATAGGAAGTAAAACGGTTATCGAATAATCATGTGTCGTATTCTGTGTCCTAAACTCCTGAAACATTGGTGTCTCATATTTTAGAGCAGTCGATGCAATTTGGGAAAGGAATTAAATTAAATCTGTGTACAGCATGTGTGTGTGAAAAATATTCAGATGTAACCCCCTTTGTAATTGTTAACATTTTCAAAAGTAACTGTAATTTAATTACACATTTTTCTCAGTAACTGTAACAGATTACAGTTACACTTATTTTATAATTAAACTGCGTAATTCCATTACATGTAGCCTAGCTAGTTACTCCCCAACACTGATTATAGTCTGTACTGTTGCATGGTGCTAAAATAACTGTGCAAGGAAACAAAATACAGTAGATGAATGAACTCTTTACAAAACAACTTAAGGCTTAAGCATGTGAACAGCTTTATGTTACTGAATCTTTTATCCAATAAAACAGATTTAGCCTATGCAAAAAAATTATTTCCATTTACACAAAGATTGTATTATAAAGAATAATACAGAAATATTTGCACCACAAATAAATAATCATCCACAACCTTGTATCATTGAATGTCATTATGCCATCTGCCAACCTCTATTTATAGTTGACGTGCTGCAGTTTGAGACAGGGGTCCACAGAGAGCCTCATACTTGTAATTATTGCCTTTAAGTTTTAGTGATGGGAAGTCCGACTCAATTCTGCGAATCGGTTCTTTTGAACCGTTCGTTTCAAAGAACCGGTTAAAATCAGCGATTAGCCTATCTTACGTCATCATCATGTGGTTTCTGGCATCCATGCGAGCTAACATTTTTAATAAAGGCATGTGTAGGGTCTTTTGTTCTTACTTGTCTTTGTAATTGTATTTGTTGTTCTTCTATTGCATAATAAAAAGGGGGGGAAAAAGGCATGTGTAGGTGTAAATTGCTGTTCATTACGCTTTTCGACTGTGTTTAATTAATGTTGGTAGCCTATTTTAATGTTTCCCAATTCAGATGCAGACATGATCCGCAATTTAAACTAAAATTCAAGAATCGAAATATTATTTGCATTTACAATGAACTTATACGCTACTAAAATTCACGTAGGCCTAAATGTCTTGGCTGAATTTTAATAAAGGCCTACAGTAAACTGTCCTGGGCCTAAAAGTCATAGCTAAACGTCCAGCAGCCTACGTCGTAACATGTTTATTTGCTTTATTCATTTAAAGTAATTTTTCACAGGCTCATTGCAAATCGGACAAGAGCCGATTCTCGATAAGATTCACTCGGACTGATTCAGTTCCATTAAGAAGCGAATCATTAGTTCGGTTTTGTTCAACACATTCATTGGAAAGAACCGACTCGTTCTGAATCGGACATCGCTACTTTTGAGCTATCATTATAAAGAATACTATCATAATATAAGATAGCCTACAATGCCTGTCAAATAGACTAGTATGTAATCTTGATATTAGGCTACATTCTAAAAAATTAAAAAAATAATTATATATATATATATATATTGTAATAGAAAAAATATCTAAAAAGCACAAATTGAATCGCTCCTGTCCTCGCACACCCCCGGCTCGTCCCAGTTGGTTCAGACTGGATTAGAGCGCTGCAGCATCAGCGGATGATCAGGAGTGAAGGCCGGGCCGCTGCGCCCCTCCACCAGCCGCATGCTCCCGCACACCGGCATCAGTCAGCTCGTGAGAAAAGCGCCGGGGAATGTAGGGGATATTAACCTTGCTTTGGCATAGGCGCTTATCTGAAACGGATCTCCTCAGCAAAGCGCTCGTTTAAAACTCTGCTGGATGAAATCACTGCAAGCTAGCAGCAACATCACTTGGCAGCACAGGGGAGACGTGCTCCTGTGAGCGGAGCGCCGTACATTCCTCCGTTCGCTGGAAGACAAATGCCAAGCCTCCGGATGGAGATATCTTAGACGGAGCATGGGGGGTCGCGGGGATGCGTGTGCCGCTGTTTGGGAAAACCGGTTGTGATGTTTAACCGCTGCTAAAACGTTGACTGGGAAGCTCGTGTGCTTTTGCAGTCAGCACAATCAAGGTGACGGCAGCTAGCCCGTTAGCTCGCGAGCTATCCGGTTAGTGTGAGACGGGGAACAGAAAACGCACCGAGTGCGTTAGACATCGAAATATCGTTATTGATTAAATGAAAAAGCAGAGCACTTTTTCTTTGCACTGTGCACTTAATGGATAACAGTGCTCGTCGCTGACCAGGAGCAGATGCCAGGAGATGCTTGATACATTCTGGGGGAAAACTTGACACATCTATCTATAATATTGCATATCAAACTCGCGTGCTTTTTTAATCAGCTGAATATTTTACTATTAACTCCCTGAACCCCGTGAGATGTCATGTCGATTTTGGCACTGTACTGCATATTAGTGACTACTTATGGTCGGTGCCAAGCAATATTGTCGTATCATCACTATATTAAGCGCATACGTGTGTCTGTTTAGAGAAAAATACACCTGCTTCGTTCAGGTCCAGTAAATGAGTCTTTTGTATCAGTTTCTTGCAACACACGGGGTCTCAGCGCGCTGGTAGCTTAAAAATCAGTGGATGCCAAAGCTCCGGACGGACAGATGATGATGGTGATGATTCAGTCTACGGGAATATGAGGAAGTTACTCTGAACCGAGCACACGGCTTCGCGTTCAAGAAACCCCTGCCGTTCCCGATGGTGAAATTAGCCGGCGGCTGTTTGATGAGCAGCAAACGAAAGCCACCTTTCCTCGGGTCACATCTGAAGTCGAGCTGACAGAAGCTGGTGGGGTTTGTGTGAAAGGCTGGAGCAGGGTGTGACCGCACTTCGTTTAAATGTTACATGCAGCACTGTATATATCAGCGAAGCTCACTATGAACGCAGCCTGGAACTTCTACGTCAATCCATGTGGATGACGCCGCCGCCGCCAACGTTCCAAAACAAAGCGTCGCCGAGGCAAAAGTTGCTTTTTAAAATAGTTTGTCTCGGCTAAAGAGCAGCAGGTCTGTTAGCCATGTAGCTGGCTGCACTTGACCGGACTGCACTTCTCCGACTAATGTCTAGGGTGTCGGGTCTTTTTTTAGTCTGTGTTGTGCGTGTAAGTGTAGATGTATAGCGTAGCTATTTTAGCGTCGTCGTCGTGACTGTTTCTGGTTGCTATGGCATTTTTAAACGGCCCCAGACTGCTGGACTGGGCAAACTCTCCTCCACATTTACAGTTCAACAAATATGTCCTGACTGGCTATAGACCCATCTCCTCCGTCCAGGAGTGTATCAAGAGTCTCTTCTATCTGCACAATGAGCTGGGGAACATCTACACACACGGTGGGTGAGAGAGCCTACTGCTTCAAAAGAGGATGCTGACAGTGCCCCCTCTCTTTATTATGCTTATTACATGCTTTACTTTTTGCCATTGTTTTTATTTTTTAACCAATAATTCTAATGATTTGAATTAGTATTAATAAATTGCATGACTTCACTCATGTCAGTATGAGTTTTGCCCATCCTGGCTGCTTAGGTCTTACCAGTATTTGCATTTGTATTAACGTTACCCATTCATAGCTATAGTCTAAACCCCATTTAAATGATCCATGTTGCTATACCACACCAGACACAGATGATCTATATTTCCTTCTTAAGCACTGTGTGTTGTAAACTGCACACCTTACTGGCTTTTTCAAAAACTACATGTTAATGGAATAGTTCACCCAAAAACTATTTATTTACAGTCATGTTGGTCTAAACGCGTATGACTTTCCTCTGGGGAAAACAACGGAACATTTTTGAAGTTGTCCTTATCAGTCTTTTTCATGCAGTGACATCTTCCCCATTCATTGTCAAGCCTCAAAAAGCATCAGAAGTGTGGCAAAGTTTGTGATAAGTGAACTCAAATGAATCATTCAATCATTAAGCAAATTTGCTACTTCTCTCATGAACTTGAAAGACTTGAAATATAGTGTATGAGTCTTGTGGATTA
The DNA here is from genome assembly GCF_001515645.1 of Sinocyclocheilus grahami. NCBI lineage: Eukaryota > Metazoa > Chordata > Actinopteri > Cypriniformes > Cyprinidae > Sinocyclocheilus > Sinocyclocheilus grahami. The sequence goes on from NW_015505228.1 coordinate 2,247,147, forward strand.
CTGTTGTGATTAAAGTGATTTTGTGTCCTGGTTTTAATGTTGACATTTTCAATCATCATTAAATGGAAAATACAGACCAGTAGATTGTTCAAAATATCTCCTTTTGTTTTCTGCGAAAGAGAGAAAGTCATACAGGGTTGGAGCGACATGATTAATGACAGAAATAACTTTTTTTTTTCTTTTCTGAAAACTATCCATTTGAATGATTATAGCTACACCTTGAAATGCAAAGATCTGCTTCTTTTACGAAACTCTCCATCCCCACTCTTGCGGTGTACATCTGCAGTTTGCTATACATAACTCCTTTTGTTATTGACAAACAATCAATTATCTCGTTAAGTAATTTGTGCTGTATTTTTATATCACCGCTGCAGTGAGCAGTATCTAGACAAGCATTCCAGTGCAACAGTTGCTAAGAGGAAATGTAAAAAATGTCAAATCGGGCATAAAGGTCAACTCCAAAATAATTTCTGCTTGTAAATGCTTCTAAATTGCAGGACTGTGTGGAACCATCAAGCTGGGTCATGTGGTTGCCTGCAGGTGTACTGTAATACATACCCTTTCCTTCCAAGAAACTGCCATTTGGACTGGTAAAACTTTGTTAGTAATATATTATATTGTTTTGATGGCAAATGACACATTCACGCTGGTGTGCATTGCTGAAAACCTGAGAAGTACACTGCATCTGAGCACTGCGCTCTCAGAGTGTGTTCACAAGCCAACGCTGTGGTTCACCGTATATTTGAGAGTGTTCTGGCCTATACTGTAGTCCAGTAAGCAGAAATGAGAGGCTTGAAATGAGTGACACAGCTTAACTTGACCCAAAAAATGACTTTGCTGTAGGGAGCTGCACCTGCACCTTTTCAAAGCTGAAATAAAGAGGCATTTATTCTGTTTGAATTGGTAAAAATACCTCCTTTTGGAGTTTGTAAGACAAGGTGACAAAGACTGATGAATGAAAATGTGTTGCATATATCGTCACACTTTTTATTTTTTATTTTTATTTTTTTTACATGGGGCGATTTCCATTCTTGCATCTGAACGCAACCGAGGTGCATGTTCCTTCACAGTGTTTGCTTTGTGTTCAAGTATTTGTGTTTTACTTTGCATGATATGTATGCACAATTGGATCCCATGTTTGCACGCCATGTCTTCAGAGCAACGTTTGATGTTCTTAGGTTTCTACCTGTAACATCTGCTGTTTAAAGATGATTCAGTCTATTCCTGACACTTGACTATGACTAATAATCATTACTAGTCTGTTTCTGGGTGTAACCACTTTTGCTGATGTGTTTGTATGGTTTTCTGGTCTGTGAGCTACTTTAACCTGTTTGTATGGCCACTAATGGTCTATGATCTGATTGCAGACTTCGGCAATAAACGATTGACACTTGCACATAAACCACAAACTTGAAGGCACAGTTCACTGAAAAAAGAAGAAAAATTTATTCACATGCTTTTCGAAACCAGTTTTGTGGGACACAATATAAGTTTTTTAAATTTTTTTTTTACTGTCCACACAATAAATGTCAGCGGGACCCAACATCTATCAAAATATCATCTTTTGTGTTCAAAGAAGAAAAATCATTCAGGTTTAGAATGACATAAGGGTAAGAAATTGTGATAGAATCTTCATTTTCATCTTCACCTCATGCTTTGTTAAATGATGATAATTGTAATTATGATACAAGTTAAAATTATGACAAAGTCAGACTTTTTACATCATGACTTTTCATCTCTTGAATATGAAGGAGGAATGGCAGAGGATTCCCAAATCCAGGTGTGAAAAACTTGTTGCATCTTTCCCAAAAAGACTCATGGCTGTATTCGATCAAAAGGGTGCTTCTACTAAATACTGAGCAAAGGGTCTGAATACTTAGGACCATGTGATATTTCAGTTTTTCTTTTTTAATAAATCTGCAAAAATGTCAACAATGCTGTGTTTTTCTGTCAATATGGGGTGCTGTGTGTACATTAATGAGGAAAAAAAATGAACTTAAATGATTTTCGCAAATGGCTGCAATATAACAAAGAGTGAAAAATTTAAGGGGGTCTGAATACTTTCCGTACCCACTGTATATATATATATATATATATAATTTGGACTATTTATGTCATAATTATGATTTGTTTTTTGTCATAACTATAATTTATCAAAACATTATTTTGTCTTATGTGGTGGAAATTATTTAAATTTTAAATATCATTATTGCCAATTAAACAGTTTTTTTTTTAAATATAACATTTACAGTACATACAAAGTGTAGGTGCAGCTCAAATGCATGGGTAGAGTGCATGTTCTCTATCAATAGTGTCTTTATCAGAGCGAGTGTTAAGCCAACAGAGATAACTCACTCAAAATAGATGTGCTAGAAGGCATTGGTGCTTTTACCTGACTAGGATAAATCATTTGACACTGGGGGAATGACAGGTGCTTAGAGAGAAAAAGAGATTCACAAACAACAAGAAGATTGTCCAAAAAGATTGTCTTTTCGTGTACTTTGAGCCACTAGTAAAAAGCCACTGAGTGTCATTTAGTGCTAAAGACTTTTAAAGACCTTTGTTTTAGTGTGTAGTTTGCATTTTGGCAACTGCTGCTAAAATTAGCACAGCAAAGCCACTGAGACCCTCATTGTGCTGGGCCGTTCCCTGGGCCTCCATAAATCCATGTGTTGTTTAGGCTGCAGCATTTAACTCAAGGGACACGATGAAACACTGCAGGGCTTGCCTGAGCATAATGCCAAATAACGACCTTCTCGTTCTCTTCACAGGTCTTGCGTGTTTCAACAGTGCTTCAACTACTTCTTCTTGTGTACAGTGACTCTCCTGAGCCTCTCTGTCTCGTTGTTTCTTTCTCTCCACTCAGGAATCCCTCTGCTATGTTTCCTGGTGCTGCTCCCGCTCAACATCCCCTGGTCACAGATCAGCGTGACGTGGCTGGGCGTGGTGCATTTCCTGGCCTGCCTGTCACCGCAGCTGGGCTCAGTGGTCTACCACCTCTTCATGAACCACGAGGGCGGCGAGCCCATCTACAAAACCCTGCTCACGCTAGATATGTGTGGAATCTGCATGATCAACACGCTAGGTCAGCATCTCAAACTGGTGTCAGATCAATCCGAGCACTCATCACATTTTCTCTCAGTATTCTTTTCAATTCTGTTCTCTGTCTTCCCCTGCTGATTCAAGTTTGTTTGTTTTTCTCCGGACACCCCACATTTGATATTTTTGTATAGGTTGTTCATACCTGATGAAGTGATCTGTCATCACATCGTGTTTAGCGGTGATCACCAAAACAGGCTGGTATGCATTAGAGAGCTGTGTCACAGCAGCCCAGTGAATAAGTAAAATTTGCATTTCTCCTATATTTGTAGTCATCGTTCAGACTGTTGCAACATTTTACCAAAGGAGAAGGGTTGTACAAGAAAACAGTGTTGCAACAAAGGAAATGAATCAGAGAAAACAAAAGAGATATAGACATTGAAGAATCCATTGAAGTGCCTTACAAGAAGACAGTTTTCTCTGTTGTCACATGTACAGCAGCAGTGACAAGACTGTCACAGCACTTCTATTGTCTCTTGCTCAGGTTGTTTGATAAAAATCTCATTTGGAATGTTAAAGTAATAATAATTATCCACCATTTAGTTGGAAAACAAAGGAACATTTTGTAGGAAGTCAAAAAAAGGACATTTTGACTAATTATTCAAATTGACTTATTTAGGTAATGTTCTAATATTTTACCTTCTCAGTGCAAAAGATGGCATTCTTGTAAATATGTTAATAGTTTTAATTGATAGTATATAAAAATTATATTTTATTTAATAACTCAGTTATTTGGTTAACCCTTAGGTACCATATAAATCCATATAAATCAAAAATTATTATAAGTTTAACAGCACATTACATATAATTTTGCTTTAAAAGTTTTTTTTTGAAGTACAGAATATCATATTTATGGTGAAGAAAATGTCATACAATATATAATTAAATATTACATATAATTTAAATGTCATATTATAATATAATTGAAAGTTATAATATATAATTTATGGTGAAGAAAATGCATGTATGTTTGCAGCAACATTATTACAATTGTTTTTTTTTTTCATTTATTTATTGCATTTTTATGTAAGTCAGCTTACTGTTTATAATGAAACATGTAAAGGACATCCCCATAAGTTTGTGCATGACACATCCCCTCTAAATATATTGTAGTTTTTATTTATTTACATAGTTTCTTAATATTTTTGTTATCAATTAGGTTGTTTTTTAGTTTAGTGTGTGTGTATAGCACAAACTGTGCACCGTCTATGATTTACGTAGCCTTCTAGTTTACCTTTTTTTGTGTGCAGATTTTGGTTAAGTAGGCGGATACATTGTAATTATATCAGAAAAAATATATATATATCAGAATTTTTTTTTACAATGTACATTGGTAAGCAAATGCGTTACAGCAACTATATGTAGTTTTGTGTATTTTTGCGACTTTGGAGCCCTGTACACTTAAGTGAGTGGAATTCACTGTCGTGATTACAGTGGGTAGCTGCACACATGCATTTGTTGCTGCCATAAAGCAATCCACCCTTTTTTGTGGAATTTCGTATCTGCTCACCAAACATACTTGAATGACGTGAGCTGTACAGTTATACTAGTCATCTTAGTAACACTGTGTTTCGGTTCACAGGAGCCCTGCCTATCGTGTACAGCACTCTTCTCTGCTACCCCTTCACCCGCACAGTGGCTCTGCTGATGTACATCCTGCTCTCCAGTTACGGCATCTACTGTGCCATCACAGCGTGCAGCAGAGTGCGCCGTCTGCGTTCCTTCGCCTGGCAGGCGCTTTTCCGCTTCTCGTTTTTCCTTCTGCGTGGGGTAGGTGTGGGCGGAGGAAGTCCCACCTCACTGCGTCACTTTCTCACCATGGATGCACTAGCGGTGTTGGGTGGTGTCATCAATATCACGCGAATCCCCGAGCGGTTCTGCCCGGGCCTCTTTGACTACTGGTGCAACAGCCATCAGATCATGCACGTGCTGGTGGTGGTGTCCATACTGTACCTACACTGGGGGGTGCTGGACGACTTACTGTGGATCAACACGTATCACTGTCCCTCAGACTGATAGTGGCCCCTGCTAGTCTGGAATCATGGGTAATAGGGCGTGAGGACCTCTTTTAGTAATGAGATGTTTGGGAATGCGACATAATTGGGCAAAGAATGGTTTGGGGAGGGAGGAGGCTGTTGTGCTTTGTATATAACTATGTGCACGAAAGTCCATAAGAAGTGTTTTACATGTTTTTTAGGAGACACCAGTGCCAGCTTTGACACACATGCTTGTTTGTGCCGTCAGTAGCCAGAATGTGCATATCTGCGTTTGCGTAAACATTGTCTGTGCATGGCACTGTTTAGACCTGCTAGCTCAAACAAAGGCAATTTATATTTCTTTTTTTTTTTTTGGTTTGAGACCTACACATTCTATAGGCGCACACACACGCACATATGGGGTCTGACATTATTTGATGTCATGTGTTCACCAGCGTTTAAAGCATTTAATAAATAACCTCTAAATTTAGTTTAAGAGACGTGATCGAGCCCTCAAATGATTGGCTCTTGAAAAGTAAGATTTAACGTATCGCGTAAAATTAAAATTCATTGCACAAAATAGCATGGCTTTTATGAAAACTAATTATAGTTTGTCTCTATTCTCAGTTTTGCTGGTGACAAACAAAGATCACCGGTGCAGAACTGATGTATGCACCTCCAACTTTCAACTTATTACTCTATTGCAGACTATGCAGCATATAAGATGTTACATCTAACACCCCACACACACACACACACACACACACACACACGTACGTACTGTATGCCCAGTCTCACAGCAACATTTACTGGAAATACTTGAGTTGATTTTATTTGTTTTATCACACTTTTTTTCTCATCTCCCTGTTCAGGTCCACATTTTCCGCATTCTCACCCTGATACCTGTAAGCAAGCGAAGGGTGAAGGGGTCATTCCTTGGTTTGCAGCCTTGCCAATTATACGTTTACTGGCTGGTTAAAGGTGCTGAGTGCCCGTTTTATTTTTTAGTGCCCTATGTGACTTTGATCATGTTTGTTAACATCTAAGGGGCATTTATTCAATGCTGTTTTTGCAGGAGCATGACTTTAATAATACCCTGGGAAGCATTTTACGTTACCTGCAGAAGATATTTTCTCTGCTGTGCCGCTGAACAGTCAATTCAGCCTTGTACACTAACGATTTTAATATCCTAATCTGTAGTTTGGAAGATTGGATTTTGTACCGCTCTAAATTAGATTTCATTCTGACCTTTAACCTCAATTATCTATGTAACCTTGGATTCAAGACAAGGCAAATTATTTTCTTAATGGTGTGCTGTTTGCACAAAGGCTTTAATTCTCTGCTGGCCATCCTCGTCCACTGTGCACCCGATGTTCCCGCTCATCAGATGTGGCAGATGAATATTAGACTCCAGAATGGAGCAATATTACACATGCCAATACACTATGAATTCCCCAATGAAGATTAGGGGAATATTGGTACTGTTCACTTGTGCCAAATTAATGCTATATATATATACAGATTATCTAAGTCCCTAGTAGTGGGATGAACTTGATTGGATATAATTCATAATGACCCCTCTGATTTAAGAAAAGTTGCCAAAAGACTCCAGGTTTAACAGAGTTGTTTACAGTGACTAAAGCTGAACAATCAAGTCTCCTTTATATCTACTTTAGAATGTGATTAATGTAAACTAAAACAGTTCTATTGATTGCAGATTGCACTATGGAGATGTTCACATTGTTCCAAATGGGCTGTATTATGCTGTTTTTGCACATTTGGATTTGTTCGTTTAGCACGCTTATGCAGTACTGAGCGGAACAAACCAAGGATGACTCTTTTAACCCTTCCATCCTCGCTAGTTTTAAAGAACTGACAAACAAACAACACGATGTGATAGATTCACTGACACTATCACAATATAGCTTTTAGAATAAACATCAGTGAGGCCTGCCTTTTATTTCAATTAACCTCTCTATCCATATCCTTGGCATTATATTTATTATATTTAAGACGTTATTTTGACATTTGGCAATGTTTGAAGATATTTTATTTGAATTGCTATTACTACTGTATTTATTTAATATATATATATTATTTTAACCAGTTGGGGATCACATATCTTTACACAACCACAGTACTCTAATATCGTCTAGCAGAGATCAGACCTATTAGTGTAGAATCAGTGCATGTTAGGTAGAATGTTGCTTAGCTGTATCTGACAAACACTTACACATACTCTATGCCAAATTAGATGTTTTAGGACCTCGGGTGTCGAGGGCGACGGTCCTGATCTTAGCAACCCAGGGGGGTTTTAAAAACAAACCACTAGTCCCTCAGAATTGGGGAAGGTTTACCCCAACCCCTTTAATGCTATTAAATGATAAACATTAGACTCTTCAATCAAGTGGTGCATGTAAGTACTAGTAAACCAATCCCCTTAAAACACAACATGCGATTTCTAATGCTTGTGCAATGCAACCACTGACGTATGTGCTTAATGTGCAGTAACAGAGCGAATGCATCAAAAATATCTGTCTTTAGAAACGGAATGAAATCAAGAGAGCAGCCCAGAGGCAATACAACCATATCAAGTAATTAACTGCACTGTTTATTTTTTTTACCAAAAGGGCTTTGGATCAAAGTGAAAACCAATTAAGAACTTAAAAGTCCATATAGGTAACGTAAATACCTGTATGTAGACTGTATATGCATAAAATGCAAGTGGCATACATACTGACATTTTTATATATTCATATTAATATACAAAGCAACAATGTTATAAGAAAATATATTGAATGTTAACGTATTTCATCTCAGAGAGCGACACTCAATATTTATTGTCCGATTTCATTTCAAAGGCAGCAGTGGTTTGATCATTCTGTAACTGTAAAAAAGCTAAAATTGTGACATCGCAACGACAGGCCTGGCAGAGGAGTTAACAATGCTGTTAGATTATTTAGTAAGGTTAACGTCATAATTATATGTCTGTACTACTATGATGTCATAATGTCATTAACACGGTCTTTGGTTTTTAAGCTGTTTAGAAGGGATTGTAATATAGTTCGGTTGGTAAAATCTCTTTTTTACATTATGAAAAGTACAGAGAGGCATACAGATGTTTTGGTTTGTTATTACCTCTGAAACCCACTGGATAACTATGCATAATCGAAATATGTACATAAATATATATGTATACACAAACATGTTTGTACATGTGAATTCCAAAAACAAGATGTTTTACCAGTCCTGAAAAGAAACAGATCTGTGTGTTCACACTGACATGTTTTGCTCAGACCATGCCATCCTGGGGTTTCCTCTTCTCAGGGTGCCCTGTCAGTGCTCACTTGTACCGAGTGACCTCAACAACTGATTTCGGGCCAGTTTTCTTTTCATCCTGTCATGTCTCATTTGCTTGTTCTGGTTAAAATCGAAGACTGAAAAAAATGATGACAGTTGTATGTTTTTAAGGGCAAAGGTCGCGATGGCTTGTCAGTCATCAGGCATTTGGACTGTGCATCCTTCTTGATGCATATTGCCTTCGTGGGGCCGAATGTGTCCGTAAATGCTGATCAAGAATGTGTTTATTCATGTAGTTAGTTAGGTGATGTGAGAATGTGCAGAGCATGTTACATTGAGCCCTAAAGGAAATGGATTGCATCATAACCCATGTTTTAGAGGAGGAACAAGGATGATATTCTCATGGATGATGTTCTCCTGTCTGTATATTCTAATGTCCCGTGGTAAAAAATAATGACATGATGTATGAAACTATAATAACTTTTTTTTTTTTTTTCTTAGTATGCAGGTGCTGGATAGCCTGTTAATGATCATTTAAAAACTACTCATCATTAGTTACATTTTGCATTATTATGATAATGGATATATTGTTATTATTACTATTATTCTGAGATGGGTTACCACTATCAGTGATAATCTTAATTTAAGTACAAAGGCTGAGAATACTAATGCACATAGGAAGACGGGAGGTCTCTGAAAGATCTGTCGTTTTTTGTTTCCGCTCCTGCTTGTGTGTTTTTGTAGAATTTGGTTGTTGTTTGGCACCATCTGGGGGCCACAGCGCTCTATTGACTCTTATGAGTCGGTAGCAGCATAAATGATGTTCAGTTAAACCGTGTTGACCTTCTGGATGAAGTCTGTCACAGGTCAAGCACTGAGCCCTGCTGGCCGTATATCTTTGTTTTTGTTGTTTTATCAGGTGTCCTCAACTTATTTATTGCAAAATTTACTATAACTTTGGTTTTACATAAACATTTCTTGTTGTAAATTATTTTTTTTATTATTATCTACAAGCGTGTGTCTCTGTTGGTTTGTTTTATGGGCCTATATTTCTCTCTCAGTCTATTTGTGTGTCCACAGTTACATGTGTTCACACAAGACAGATCTTCCAAACCCCACGGTCTCCTGCAGCAATTGTGCAATAAATTGAGGTTTATATTTTTAAATGGTCTCTTTTGACTTCCTTTATTTTTTAAATGATTTAAAATAGGACTGTTGATGAAATGCTTTTATATTTTGACCTCCACTTCTGTTTGCCTGTTTATTCTCACATGGTGTAGTGAAGTGCTTGTGAGACTGGGGGTGTTTAAAAAATATTTTGTATTATATTCCTCTATTTATTAAATTGGTCACTTTTGAGAAATGAACCCTAACCCGTAAAACTTTATTCCTGGAGAATAATTAATCGGATTATTGTTCCAATAAAAATAGAAATTGAAATGTGAAAATTAGGGTTGCCTTAATTGAGGCATTCAATCGAATGTGAAAAGGGCACTTCTTGTCGAAAAAAACATAGTAAATAAATAAAATTATCAAACCCAAATATTGTCATTTTAGGGTAAAAAGGTTATAAATGGTGAACTAGTTTCCACCAAACTACATACTGTAAAAACATGACAAAACAAATAAATTAACCTCTTTCAAACAGTCGAAGAAGATTTCACAATTTTTATTTATTTAGGATGGAAAAAAAAGTGGTGGCTAATGCTACCAAAGTGTTTTAACAATACTACGACATTTTGGCGGAAAATATGGTTGTCGTGGTAATTTTTTAAGTTAAAGGCATTTGCTTTAATGCTGCATTTCACTGCTTTAGTGTTTAGTTCCCTATTGTTACAAAAGAAAGCGTAGGAAATTTGAGTGTGAATACAGAAAAGTTCAAGAGAGATAACGTTCAGATTAACATGTCTACCGAGCTCACGTCACGTCTGTGTTGCTATGACCACGATGAAGTTGTGAGGACTAGGAGCAGCTTCACGCAACGTAAATCACTTTAAAAGGAAACATAAAGCGAGGACACCTCCCATTCGCATCTACATCTCAAACTCTCACTTCCTCCTTGATTTAGAGTAAGCTGTGGCCACAACTGCTGGCATTCACCCACTCCTCTCCATCTGTCAGCGTCCAGCGCTTCATCCTCTCGCCTCAGGAGCCAGAGTCCCTCCCCAGCCACAGTTCTCAGGTACAGTCCCCCTGTCCGATCATACTGCGTGTTTGTGTGTTGTGCTGCTGTGATTGGAAACACTTCATAACTTTGCATCTTTATCTGCGACCTAGTGAGCTGACTAACTAGACAGCACATTGGGCGCGCCTAAACGCTTCTGTACAGCCCAAAATGCTGTTTAGATAAGCAGATTTCGAAACACAGCCCTAATCTGCGGCTCGTTCATAATACATCCAGTTTGTACTCAGTTTAGTACTGTATTTATGTTAATATTTTTCCATTGCTAAATGCGTCGAGCTGTGCCTTTCTGAACTGTGGCAAGGCACGGTTAAATATGAGGAAGTTTAGTAAGAGAACTAAACAGTATTTCCAGATAAAGATGAAGCTGATATAACTTGAGTCCTGCATATTATTGTATAAAAAAATAGTGCAGACTATATAGGAGTTTGCTCTTGTATCTTAAATGAGCTTGGAAGAAATGCAGACAAAGGATAAAGCAATGTAAACAAATATTTCAAGCCAACATAATAGTAGTAGGCTAATAATAATAAAACTTGAAGAATTAGCTCTGGCAAAAATGAAAATTCTGTCATTGTACTTTCTCACCTTCATGTCGTTCCAAACCTGCATGACTTACTTTCTTCCGGTGAACATGAAAGATGTTAGACTGAATATATCTCTGTCACATTCACTTTCGTTGGATGAAAAAAATACATGAATGAAAAGGACTGGCTGAGGTTGACGCTCTGCCCAAAAGCTCCATTTGTGTTCCAAACAAGAAAAAAGTCACAGGTTTAGAACAACCTGCAGTTAGTTACTGTACTTCTTTTCCATCCACTTTGAATATAACAACTACTGTGATACATTAACTGGATTAGCTGTTTTATATCATGATGAAAACGTTTTGCAGTATCTCCGAAGCAGGTAGAAATAACTCAGTGATTCCATGTTTGTGTGGAAGGATGTGGTGTAACTGAAGTTCTGAACATCTCCTGCGCTCCCACACTTGCTGTGGTGTTAGTCCAGTAACGACAGTTTCCTCTCTCAGTCCATTTAATGCTGTAATGCACCTTTCATTTTTCTGGTTATTTTACTGAGTGCTGTGAGCATACAGGGTATGATGCATTGCAAGTGAGAGTGACATTTGTTAGTCAACTAATTAAGCATATGCACAAGTGCATTTGATATAGGGATGATAAGGGGAAAAATGGGCAACAGAGAGCGAAATAGATGAGAAGGGGGCACGAAGCAAAATGCTTTATTACTAAAACCTGCAGATAAAGTGGCATCAAGACTTGAAGAAGTAGACCGAGCATTTCCTTCTCTGTCACTTCATGCTAGTTTCCTTTTTCCTTCCTCTTTCTTTGAGCTTATTGCCTAAATGCAGTTTTAAACATAGAAAGTTGAAAAAGACGTTGAGCGGAAACGTTCTCTTTCGTTTTCACCCCTTTGGTCTCTTATCTGTAACTATTCATTTACAAGAATTCATGCAAATTTAAGAGAATGCAGGAATTAATTGAAGAATACAACTTGAGTGCAAGCATACGGACCACAGCAATGAGTTAAGATCACCATCGATTGCTGGAATGGAGTCAGCCAGTTTCACCACAAATAGCTAAACCTCAACAACAACAAAAGCTTCAATTCAATGAATCATGTAGCCTATAAGTTACACAAAACGAAATGATGATGAAAGCTATATTATTGTTTCTCATGTGTATGCTTTGTTTCCTCTCCAACCCTGTTTCTCTTCCTTCTCTGTCTCTCCTCAGGTCATCATGTCTAGGAAGGTGGTCAGGTCCAGTAAGTTCCGCCACGTCTTCGGCCAGGCGCTGAAGGCGGACCAGTGCTATGATGACATCAGGATCTCCCAGATGACCTGGGACAGCAACTTCTGCTCGGTCAACCCCAAGTTTGTGGCCATGATTGTGGATGCCAGCGGTGGAGGAGCTTTCATTGTCCTGCCCCTGAGCAAGGTGCATCCAGATAGCATGTCAGACTCATTAAGCTCAAATTAATTGAAATCTTTATAAAACAAGCCTTGGATGAAGGGCAGTGTTGTATGCACGCCAATATTAAGATTAAGTTTAGGTTTAGGTTTAGGTCTTGATATTTTCAAGCCGTTACCTGTTTTAAATGATCTTCAGAGGCCTTTGAATTGTGAACTGTAGATATGTTTGTCTAAATAAGGAAGTTGAAGGTTGAGTTTCATTTGTACGTGTCACCATCTCTTCTCTTTATGCGCTCTTGCGTCTTGTTTTTGCCATATTTGGAGTGCGCTGCTGTCAGCTCTGCACAGGATGTGGTGACAGCTTGCAGAGTGAGTGACAAAAACTGTGAGAAAAGGACAGCTGCCACTTAGGCTTGATGTGCCTGCCTTTTTCGTGTGATCAGCTTGGTTTAAAATTTGAATATGTACTTTTTACTTCACAAAACTTTGACTGAAAAATGCTACGTTTTCAAAATGCCTTTCAAAAATTAGCAGAGGATGTTTGCATCTCTTACAGAGAGATGGTGGAAACATTTTCTTGCCTTCCTCTTTCTTTTGGGGTTGTATAATTTATTTCATATGCCTTTTATTTTCATCTTCTCTGTCCATCATCTCTGGTCCTCTGTTTCTATATGTTGCTCTGTCTGCGCTCCTGGGTCTTATACTAGAGAATGAATGGGAGTTCTGTCATATTCAATCTGCTGTGCATCTTACACTCTGTGCTTTGCTCAATGCCAGCCATTGTTTCCCAATGAACACGAGAATTCGAGTCAAGCCCTTTTATTTCGTTTGGGTGGCTTGAGGAAGTTTTGAAAGCTGCATTTTGAGACTGATAACATGATCATCTGGTTTTGCACAAACTTGTGGAGTTTACACATGTCAGTAAAGGGGTGCATGATACTATAGAAATACTGACATACATTTTTTTTTTTTAAGTACACTTTTAGCTCAAGTTGTCATGCTGATAATGTAATTTGTAATTTGTATTCTTGTATTAAATTAGATCTCAAACATTTGGACCCCATTGTACCAGAAGTAAGACTCTTTTGTAAAAGATTAATCTGTTTGAACTTAAGAACTTAATTCAGTCCCCAGTCACTTGATCTGACAATGATTCAATTATCTTTAGACTAGTTTTATTTTTATATAATTATATATTATTTATTCTTATTTTGAATTAGCTTTAATTTTATATTTTCAGTATTTGAATTCAAGTTTTAGTCAACAAAACAAGTTTTTTGTTTTGTTTTTATTCATTTTTAATATTTGTATTTAGTTTTAATTTATTAGTTACATTTGTTTAAAATGTATCTAAAAAAATATTGTTATTTCACTGTTAGTAATTTGAGTTATTTTCAGTTAGTTGCGAAGGCAACATTTCAAATTTTTTTTGAGCTGTATTTCAAATTAACAGTGGTTTTTAATGGTTTTAGTTTAAGTTAAGAACAACAATGCTTTAGTCCCGTCATAAATCACTGTAGTATTTCTTAACTTATTGCAGCCCCTAACTTATTGCAATAATAATTTATAGATTGCACACAACACTCACATTTAACAATATGACTTTGGCAGAGTGAAAGTGCTCTCCATGTGCATGATGGGAACTTCTGCACAGTGCTGTCCTCTCTAAACGGGTTAGTAGTTATTAGGCATAATTGAAGGCATAGCTGTAAAATTGAGATCAGCTGACAAAGCCCCCCTCCTCTGTCTGAGATCTCTCATGCTCTTTCTGCTCTGTTTGTCAGAGCAATAGAGGTTTTGAGTTGATATTCTATATTTAGTCATTTGGAGGTCTTGTTAATGGGTTTATTTGTGTATGTTTATGTTTTCCACTCCATACCAATGTTTTCCTTAATAGCTCATTTTTTTAGCCCCTTTGATTTGTGTTTTAGACGGGTCGCATTGACATGTCCCTGCCCACTGTCTGTGGTCACACTGGACCCGTATTGGACATCGAATTCTGCCCACATAATGACAACATCATTGCCAGTGGCTCTGAAGACTGTAGTGTGATGGTGAGTGCCTTTGGCTCAATGGTTTGATCAAATTACATTTATGCACCAAAACAGTTGAACAGAAGTCATACTAAAGTGAAAATGCTAGTATAATTCACAGTTCTCTGCCCAGTGCCATCCACATGATCATAAACAAAATAAATGTAATCAATAATAAATTAATTACTTAACTGATCAAATTATGTGTACAAAACAAGTCATACTAGGCTTGCTAGTGTGCTGCTGGTATGGAAATTTATGCCGGTTTAAAGGGGGAAACTTATTAATGAACTTTACTTATCCACAACAGTTCATATATCCCATAACGAATAGAATATGCTTAAATAACGCTCATGTGGACACTCTCATATCTACAGATACTTTTCATACATGAGAAACATGTTTAATGTTTTAACTGTGTGAGTTAATAATTTAACTTTCTTTATTTTTAAATTGCATTAAAATACAATTTACAAACAAATAAATGAATAATATATATGAATAAATGTATTATTATTATTAAATAATAATAAACAATATATATTATTAAATTGCAATATAATTTTTTATTGTAAGTTGTGTAGTTCTCTAGAGTTTTAAAATGAAAACAACGGAAATAGCACACTCAAAAATAGATTAAATGTTTTATGTTTACTTGCATGGCATGCTATGTGACATCAGAGAACCGTGAGCATGCAAATTTGTTTTTAATTTATTGAAATTTAATTTATTTATTCTCAGGGGGTGCTTCAAGTGAACGTTTTACTTCTAAGGGGTTCGGCTTACAAAAAAGTTTGGGGACCCCTGTGAGCCCCTTGAGAACCCCAATTGCACAGCAAAAATGACCCCTTAGCACCACCTAGCATACAACAAGCGGTAATACTGGTATATTACCGTTTGAACACAGCTACCGTACTGCTGTGAAAAATATAATACTGCGGCAAGTCTAGCTCATACTACTTATTATAACATAAGGTCAATGTTGTCATCTAATAGATCTGGGAGATTCCAGATGGAGGTCTCATATCACCACTGAAGGACCCAGTTGTGAAGCTGGACGGTCACTCTAAACGCGTGGGCATCCTCAGCTGGCACCCCACTGCCCACAATGTGCTAATGAGTGCAGGTAAACCAACATAAGACACCCACTCAATAGCCAAAAGTGCAGGCTAGAACTACACCTATATATGTATGCACCCAGTTGTGCTATATAGAGGCAATTGATGGCGCCATCTGCTGATTCTTCACACACACATCTTCTTAACATCTTCGGGTTATCATAAATTTGACATGATTTTGTTTTCCTTTCTCCCCCTCTGTCTACATATATTCTTTATTTACCTAGTCCCTCTCTTTCTCTCGTTTTCTTCTTGAAGGCTGTGATAACGTGGTCATCCTGTGGAACGTGGTTCACGGAGAGGCAGTGGTGCGCATTGACTCAGTGCACACTGATCTGATCTACAGCGCCTGCTGGAACAGAAACGGCTCTCAGATCCTCACTTCCTGCAAGGACAAGAAATTACGCGTGTTAGACCCCCGCAAGGGCTCCGTCATCTGTGTACGTGTATGCCTTCACTGGAAAGAAATGATAAAATAGTGTGAATAATGCTAAAAAAAAAGAATGCATGGGGTATAAATAATTCATATGGTTACGTTGTTTACCGTTCGCCACATTGATTTTGTTGTCGCATCCAGAAAGTTTTTGTCTTGTGGTGTCAGGATGCACTTGTTGCTGTACTTAAAAGATCCGTTTTTTAAGATGGTTGGGTTTCATGTAGTCTTGAGGCAATTTTAAGGCATTTTAGTGTGTGTGTGTGTGTGTTTGAATGATCATGTGAGTATTCAGAAAACTCTAGCTGGAGCACATAATACTGAATAATTTAAAGCCATTGGAAATAACAGAAAATCCTTTAAGTTGATATTAATTTAACATTTTCTTAAAATGCAAACACAATAACAAAATTTCGCAGACAAAAAAAAAATGCGGTGAATCCTCGTGACCAAATTGAACCTGCTGCGAAATCCCAATTATATTGATTTTTTTTAAACAGCTGGATTTTGCTGGTGAAAATTCGCTAAAAACAGTAAATGGGGCCACATTTCTGTCTTAATTTGAACATTTTAAGTTCAGTGAAAGCATTTAATTAAAATTGTGAACATTTCTCTTTCTTATACGTTCCTTTCTGCTAGCTCATTTACTGTCATGTGATTTGGCGCTGCTCATATGACTTCTTTCTGTGTACATGTTTGTTTCAGGAGAAGGACAAGCCTCATGAAGGCTCCAGACCAGTCAGAGCTGTGTTTGTGTCTGATGGGAAGATCCTGACCACCGGTTTCAGCCGCATGAGTGAGAGACAGGTGGCGCTGTGGGATCCTGTGAGTACATCTTGTGCTTCAGAAGCTCTCTCTTTTTTTATAGTAGTCAACATTTGTAGTGGATCAGAAAAGTTCATCAAAGTTGCCCTAAGACAAGAACGCATTTTGGTTTTAGGACAACTTTGATGAAAGTTTTTGATCCACTTCGAATATTGACTACTGTAGTTTCACAAGTAAGTGACCACAAGTGTTTTTGTGGTTGCAGAAAAACTTTGGTGAGCCGTTGACCCTGCAGGAGCTGGACACCAGCAGTGGGGTGCTGTTACCTTTCTTTGACCCTGACACTGGTATAGTCTACCTTTGTGGCAAGGTAAGGAACTAAGAAAGACATTCAAGTTTTGAACCAAGTTTAGATTTTATGGCCATGAAGAGTTGTTTGTTCATGAAGTTGGATGTTTTAGCCAGTGTATATGGTTTGACAGGGTGACAGCAGCATCAGATACTTTGAGGTGACAGACGAGGCCCCATACGTTCACTATCTCTCCATGTACAGCAGTAAAGAGAGTCAGAAGGGCATGGGCTACATGCCCAAGAGAGGCCTGGAAGTCAACAAGTGTGAGATTGCAAGGTAAACACATCCAGCCTTTCAGCCAGGCCTATAGTGTACTTGCTTTCTCCCACAAACATACAAAAATGTCAGTATTTTAAATTCTGCATTATTTCATATTTCTTTTAGGTTCTATAAACTCCACGAGAGAAAGTGTGAACCTATTGTTATGACTGTGCCTCGTAAGGTAAGCTTGTCAAAGTCAACGATCATTTTAAATGTTGTCAAAGGTTTGTGGTCAGTTAGAGTTTTTTGTTTGAAAGAAACTAACAGGTTTATAAAACATTAAATTGGTCAAACGTGACAGTAAAGATATTTATAATGTTACAAAAGATTTATATTTCAGATAAATGATGTTCACTTCAACTATTTATCAAATAATCCTTAAAAGTATCACAGTTTCCTCAAAAATATTAAGCTGCGAAATTGTTTTCAGGATCGATAATACTAAGAATTATTTTTTTTTGAGCAGCAAATCAGCATATTAGAATGATTTCTGAAGGATCATGTGACACTGAAGACTGGAGTAATGACGCTGAAAATACAGCTTTGCCATCACAGGAATAAATTGCATTTTAAAATATGTTAAAATTGGAAAATAGTTATTTTCAAACTGGAACAATATTTAACAATGTTACTGTTTTACTGTACTCACTTCTTTCAAAAACATAAAAAAACTGTACCGCCCCCAAGTTTTTTGAATGGTAGTCTATTAATGCCACTTTGTTTATTAAGTGCTGCTTATTTGTTCCACTGTCTTAATCCAGCATTATCATTTCTTTGCTTTAGTCTGACTTGTTTCAAGAAGACCTTTACCCCGACACGATTGGTCCAGAGCCATCAGTGGAGGCAGATGATTGGTTTTCTGGTAAAAATGGGGAACCAATTCTGATCTCCTTGAAAGACGGTTTTGTGGCTACCACCAAAAACAAAGAGTTCAAAGTCATCAGGAGCTTGATGGCCACCACATCATCTTCCTCGAGCAACCGACAGTCTGACAGTGCGGTAAGAGAACACAGGAATCCTCTGCCTGTTTACTGTGTTTTAATGAACCTTTCTGTCACAAATAAACTCATTCTGCCTTTCTTTCTGTTTCATATACAGGACGTGCAGACCTTGCAGGCCTTGCAGAATGAGGTGAAGGAGCTGAGAGAGATGATTGAGCAGTTGACCCAGCAAGTGAGCGAACTGGAGAGCAAGTAGCTGAAGAGAGACCCCAGTAGAATGAAAAGAAAAATGCAAATGGACATGTACAAGATATGCAAATAATGAAGTCGTAAAAAGTGTACATTGGAAAGAACATTTTGTAGAATTATGTGAAATGTTTTCATGGGATACCATTTTACAGTCCATTTCAGACCAAATTTTGCTCTTCAGAGATTTCCTTTTTTTAAATTTGTTTTAGAATTTTTAATGTGACCAGATTTGTTTGAAGCCCATTTTAATATATGTTTTGTAGGATTTGAAATAAATGCCAGTGTTATTTTAACAAAGATTTACTTGTGTGTCAAAAACTCATTGTTCATTCTACACACACGGATGTCTTAAATCAGTCAGTTTTATTGAAAATACAGAGAGGCAACAGAAATGATTATGACCTAACACACACACACACACAATTGTGTAGCATTTGTACAGATTACAGTAGATTCCCGTATCCTAAAAAGTTCTCGAAAAAATATCTGTTCTGTATTACTCAAAAATAATTTTCAGTTATTCAGTTATTCAGTAGCATTATTGAAAGGACAAGGACTGGCACTGATAAAATGACATGAAAGTATTTTGGACACAAGCTCGGCCCATCCCTGAATTTTAATAAACAAGTACATTGTTTATTACCATATTAAACTAATTTAAAAGCTTAAAGACTATGCTTTTCTATGACAGTAGCTCTAAACAATATAGTAATATTTACATCTTTGCAGATCTTGACCTTTATGTTATTCTCATTACCTACAAATTATAAAGACTAACATAGACATATTTCACATACTACAACTTCAATTTCTGCGACCACTGCTTAGTTTAACCCAATTGATCTACACATAATTCTTGCTTGGTGCAGAGGCGCTGTTGCTGTAGTATTTGGCGGCTCCGCCGGATCCCCCGGAGCGGGGTCTGCTGAAGCAGCACAGCAAGCCTCCGGCCAGCAGGAGCAGGACTCCTCCTCCCCAGCCCACAAAGATACAGGCTCCCAGCTCTCTCTTCTGAGATTGGGCTACCAGTGGATCGTTGAAGTCGCGCACGACATTATGAGCGGCCCAGCTGACGGGGATGATCAGCAACAAGCCGGCGAGGATCAGCCCAATGGCGGACACCAGACTCACTTTGGGTTTGACTTCTTCGTTGTCGATGCAGGTGGTGAAGTCGGCGCCGGCGCACAGAACGAGCAGGGACAGGACAGTGAGCATGCAGCCGATGATGGTCATGGCACGGGCCGCTTGGAGGGCAGAGCCCAGGATGAGCAGCGAGTCGTAAGCTTTACACTGCTGCTGCCCGGTACTCTGAACCACACACTCCATCCACAAGCCCTCTTCCTGAACCTGTGCGGCAAAGGAAAAATATGAAATATACCTTCTTATCCATAGAATTTAATCAGCATCCTTTAAAGAATTTTCTTTCTACCGTGGAACATGAAATGACTTTGCAGTTTTGGAAATAATATGAATAAATGTGACCCTGGACCACAAAACCAGTCACAAGGGTCAATTTCGAAATTGAGATGTATACATCATATGAAAGCTGAATAAATCAGCTTTCCATTGATGTATGGTTTGTTAGGATAGCACAATATTTGGTCGAGATACAACTATTTGAAAATCTGGAATCTGAGGGTGCAAAAAAATCAAAATATTGAGAAAATTGCCTTTAAATTTGTCCAAATGAAGTTCTTAGCAGTGCATATTACTAATCAAAAATTAAGTTTGGACTTTGGATATATTTACAGTAGGACATTTACTAAATATCTTAATGGAACATGATATTTACTTAATATCCTAATGATTTTTGGCATAAAAGAAAAATCAATAATTTTGACCCATACAGTGTATTTTTGACTATTGCTACAAATATACCCCAGCGACTTAAGACTTGTTTTGTGCTCCAGGGTCACAAATTATGATGAAGTTTTATATCTGTGCACTGCACAACCATACACATTTATTCTTTGAATTGAACTTTTTGAAATTGCAGTAATGGTTTACCTGTGCAGTGATAATGTTCTGACCAATAAAAGCAGAAACCTTCCATCTTGGAACAGCAATGGTCACAACCGCTGCAATGAGACCTAAAATTCCCAGTGCCATACACACGATCTGTACACCAGACGAGCCCATTCTGAAAGAAGAATAAAGGAGATTAAATAATAATTATACATTAGAAAAATATGATTGATGCCCTCAGTTTGGAAATAGTGTTAAAACTAAAAGTAAAGCAAACAAAGAAAAAATGCACACTCTGCAAAAGCAGTAGGCTAGTGGTTTTGAATCCTTCCTGTTTGCGTCATGGTATATTTTGTAAGGCATATTCTAAACTAGTTCTTATGCATTTGCACATAAACTCAATGGCTCCTCCCTTTAGACAGGTCCATACAGGAATTTATATCTCAGGGCTGAAGCGGGGGGAAAAAACAACATCTCTAAGAAAACCCACACCATGAAGCAAGCCTCAAGTCTCAACAGGTCCTAAAATCTGCTTTTAGCTACATTTGTTACGTAACTGCCACTCCCTGAGAGGGGTCTCAGGTACCGCGTGTTCTATTCTATTCTATTCTTTAATAATAAACACTGAGTATCTTTTCAGTGAACTGCTCGTTTTTTGTACACTCGCCCCCGAATGCCTGTGGCTTTCTCACTGAACTTCTCTTGTATCTCCTCAGGGTTTGCTCGTGGCTGATTCATAAATCTACTGTTAGAATGTGTGGACTCACTGGACTGCACGTAAGACCCTGTAGTCCACTATAGTGCACTGCATTGTCTTCCTACTCAGCGCTAACAAAGCGCAATGGATCGGTGAGGAGCTAGAGAAGGTGACCAGGTGGTGCGTGGGCACCAGCTAAATGACTAACGGTAATTGTGGCTGTTTTTAGTTGACGGTGAATCATTCAGCAGCTCTCTGAGCGATTAACATGCTGTCCGGCTCCTCCAAAATTGTATTCTTTCCGTCTACGCAATGATAATTCTGCTCATGAATGAGTGAGGAATTTAGCTTTTTTTTTGTCTGCATGCTGTCCAGGATTCAGGCCAGTAATATTCTAACATAACACATGAACAAACAGATAGAAGTCCATTGTGAATCCCAACACTTTACAATATGACATGCTTCAAGAAATGTTGTAATATGTAATGAATTATATGTGTTGTTACATACAAAGGCAACATGATAAATATTAACAATGTCATACACCTAACAAATAATAGAGTTAATGTCCTTCTAAACATTGATATCTGCGAGGTCTTCAAAATAGTTGAAGTCTGAAAACAAAAAGGCACCACCCTGTAACCTCATGTAAGCTGTCTGATTTATTGCTTTACTTTTTTCTACTTATTTATTTTTTCATTTCACATAAAATATATTTTGAATTTGATTTAAATTATATATTTTTTAAACTAATCATTTAACATTTTCAGATTTTTTTTTATATAACCTCACTGTTTGTTTTAATAGACGATTTTTCGCAAAGAGTAAAAAGTTTGAACTTTACCTTTTATTGTAGCTCTTTGAAGAAAATTCTCTGCAAGTTTCCTCTTGTTTTTGGATGAAGTCTTTTAGCTTTTTCTTTAAGTTAGTCTCCCACCTTACCAAACTGTTACCTCTAATGAAGGTGGTGTGATGCGAGGATGCATTTGTAGAGGAATGCAATGGGTGGGGTAGAAATGAGACAGAGGCAGGTTGGTAAAGAGGAAAAGGCCAGACTGGACTTGTTCTTTTTCTCCCTACTGCTTTCTTTACCCCTTTTTATTTCACCTTCTTAAACTTTTTAGATAGAGAAGGTCTGTCTTTGATATTTTTTCTTTGTTTAAACATGTCATAAAGAATTAACTCAGGTGAGAAACTAGTTTTGAAATACTTTTTATTTGTATTTTTTTTTATATGTTAAAAATAAATGGCATTCATTTATGTACACTGATATTATCATCACATTCACATACACTACATCACGTTACCATGCTACTCAATGGAAATATTCGCTCTTGGAGGTTGGACATCATGATACTATGAATCATAAAGCTTCTGAAACTTCTGTCATAATCATAATGACATCTCAAAAACAAACTCGTACTCTCCTCATAAGCTCTTCCCAGTGACCGTCGAAACCACACATGATGAATAGATACTGTTACAAGTTAGAGTGGGTGGGGTTTCAATTGTGAAACATCGGGAATGGGAGACACAATAATAACAGAGCTGTGTGATGCAAGGATTGATTCATTTAAAAACTATGTATAAGAGATTGGACAAAATAGATAGGTCCCTAGTGAAAAAGTATACTAAATGTATTTGAGACACATTTATTTCATGCTAAGTATACAAATGCATTTACATACTTAATAAAAATCCCCTGCAATTGTGATTTTGGTCAACTAAACTGGTATACTTAAAGTCTGCTAAATTGGAACAACTAATTTTGTGCTTAATGCACTTTAATTGTGTTGAAGTAGTGCTGAAGTCCAACTAAAGATTTACTAAAGTATATTTGATTGTGCTAAAGTGGAACTATTGCAAGTATACTTCAGGTACTTTTTAATTATCTTGCATTTAAACACTGATATTATACAGAGACCATATAATCCTGATTAAGAATGATATTAAAACACATTAGGCATAATATTAAGAAATGTGTATTGTGCAATAAAGAAATAATCCAAATAAGTTTTATTATAAATTTATATCAGTAAGTCTTAAGTGATATGTCATAATGTCAATAAATGGATTTGAAGCATACTTATATGAAATAAGCGTATTTTGAATAAATTATGGCATAGCTTTTTTTTTTTTTACTAGGGGTTTTGAGAAACTAAAATAGAGCCAGAAGAATCAAGGGTATCATTCAGAAAGATCACGAGATGACTGGTCTCTCTCTTGTTAGGTTTTTTGTGAACTTAAAAATATTGCTGATGAGGCACTGATAAATAATACGCTAGGCTATATATGCACTTCTGATGCTGGACAAGAAAATATAATGAAGAAAAATCCAATGAAAACAATTTCAGTTTTCCAGTTATTTGTCTTTTATTTTGTCAGTGCGTCTTTTTGGGAAAACAAACAAAAATAAAATGTATTCTTTTGCTGCATCTGACCAAAGAACAACTAACCATTTAAAAGATAAAAAAGCCATATGCAAACATAATGATAGAGTTTTAGTTATGCACTAAATGTACTAATTGATCAAATATAAAGTAAAAAAAATAAAAACTATAAATAAATCTAAACATGTATTTTTAACCTCTTTGCAGGTCATGTTGGTAAGTTAGGTTTTATGGTTTTGATAACTAGGCTATGACTTGTCCAGAAGATACCAAAATATAGCAAAAAACAAAACAAAAATCTAAACTGGTCTTGGTAAATATAAAAGCTGGCCAGTTGAGGAGTGCCCAAAAAACTCACTTAAACCAGCCGGGGAAAAACAACAACAATAAACTAGCTTAAAGGTCCCCTGAAATGCTAGAAACAGGCAGCGTTACTCTGTGTTAATGTCATTTGAACTGAAACAGGAAGACAGGGCGGGACATATCAAGCAGCCCCGCCCCTTTTTAAAATAGCCAATCGCGTTCGTTTATATCACAGCTTGGGCTAGAGCCGTTCAGAGCCGCTGAGCTCCGTAAAGCCGCATTTGACAGGGTATGCCAGCCAGTGTTTTTCAGTCAACTTTTCAGACTATCCTAGCAACTTTTTCTTCCAAAAGCACCTAGCAACAAATTTTGCTATTTTAAAAAAAAATTTATTTGGCAGCTTTTAGCAACTTTTGATAAGTGACTCAAATGATAAAAAGGCACAATTTACCATTTAAATGACACAAATCGAGGAAACCAAAGATGCCTAGCAGTACACACGTTACAGGAATTAAGTTAGCTGCTACTTGCAATTGTTTAATTTAATAGTAATAATAATAATAATTGAATACTGTTATTTTTCATTTTATGAGACACTTTGTTAGTAGCTTGTACCTGCGATTGTTGATGAGTTAGTACACTGTACGAAAAATATGCAGAAAAATGGAAAAGGTGCTAGTAACTTTCCAGGACATTATCCGTTATCCGTTGTAACCCGAAAACACAAAATACAATGCGTAATTAAAAATGCAGGTACAAAAACCTGTAGAAAAATCAATCCAGAAAATTCCTTCATATTAACACAGTAGATTGTGCTTTTTTTTTTTTTTTTAACTTTTCTTAGAGTGCAGCATACTAACTAACTACTAATAAACTGCTTTAAAGTATAACACTTAAATTGTAATTTTTTTTTTTACTTTTCTTAGAGTGCAGCATACTAACTAACTACTAATAAACTGCTTTAAAGTATAACACTTAAATTGTAATCGTTCAAAAATATGTAAGTTTTCGATAATTCAATGAATTTAAAAGTAGTTATTTTATTTTAATATGATATTATGCATTTATATTGCTACGAACAAATCTAAATGAACATATATAAAATATATACATGTTTTTGCTGAGATTTGACTTAGAGTGCAGCATACTAACTAACTACTAATAAACTGCTTTAAAGTATAACACTTAAATTGTAATCGTTCAAAAATATGTACGTTTTCGATAATTCAATGAATTTAAAAGTAGTTATTTTATTTTAATATGATATTATGCATTTATATTGCTACGAACAAATCTAAATGAACATATATAAAATATATACATGTTTTTGCTGAGATTTGACACAATTTTGCATCGTGATTGCGTAATGACGTCATCACGCAATGCCATCACAACGTAATTTAGCAACAAATCAACCTTCCTTGACCTTTAGCAACTTCCCCTGAAAAGTAGTTGGCAACACTGATGCCGGCCACAATCTCATCCATATTGCTATAAAATATAGCATTATGTGTAGAATTCAAATAGCTCCGATACATTCTGTGATCCGCTCCGTGCTATGGTGATCTGGACCGGAGCAGAGTGTGTGCGGTGCGGTGGTCAGCGTGACACAGCGCGAAACCAGACTTCTTTTTTTCCTCAATGGAAAGCATATTTACACCGTTTGAATCGTTCCCTGTCCCCTATATAGTGCACTACGTGCCATTCACTGTACAGAAAATACTAATTCTGTGGACAAGTGACCGATTTCAGCCGCGGCTTCAGCGTCTATTTATAGTGCAGGGGGCGGGGCTTCGGATTCTAGAGAGCATTTGATTGGACAGAAAGTTTGACGACAAGCTGAAGTACGATGTGACGTCAGAAAAATCGTTGAGCCGTTTTGGCGGAAGTGACGAACTGCAAGCTTTGAATGCTTATATCTTTTAAATGCGAATTTTGTCACTGTTTTGGAGCACACTGCCTTATAGATCACCTTAAGACTAACATATTGATACTAACACCCAAAAAACTTTAATTTTGATTTCATGGGGACTTTAAAGCTGATGTCGTCAGCAAGGAACCTCAAAACAGTTTGTGGAATGTTCACAAAAATCTTTTGTCTCACTTAATCACATCATGGAGCAGAATTTCAGGACTAGTGGACATTTGCCTCGTTTAACTTCAAAGTAGAGACCTGCACTCCCGCGGGACACAACGCAACGGGGTGCGGCGCGGGACAGCTCTTGATGGGCGAGTGCGGTGCGGTGTGTGTGAGGGATGCGGGAGAATAAAATGATTCGCGGGACTCCCGCAAAATAGAAATTATCTAAACATAAAGTGTCTAAAGCATATAAATTGTTATTTATCTGTTGCACAAAAGCAAAAAGAACAACTAATATTAACATGAAAATGACTGACATGCAGCAAGCTAGGCATAGTTTCTATTTATAACACGTGTTTAAAGGGTTGCGCAATGTAGCCAATCACAGACTCAGCTGTTGATTTCTGGAACGCAGTGGCCAATCAGAGGTGATTAAGTTAGAATCCACTCACCGCAGTGCTGAAACTGCGTGCTCACGAATCCTCTCATTTTAACACACTAAGTGTAGACACTGTGAAAGATTCATTGTGCATATATTTAATGTGATATAACAGAGCTTTATGAGATCGCGATTAACTGAGATGTCAGCTTTTAGTGATGATAGAGGAAGCGCTGCTTGCATTCTGCCATGCCAACCCATGCACGCAGCAGCACATGCTTGCTTTTCTGTTAAAAATAACAGTGGTTTGTGATTGTGAATGTTGATGCTTAGCCTAAATAACAAATATTTTATCGGGAGCGTCTATGCTGGTGTGTTGTGGAGCTTAAGAGATGTTACAGAACCATTTCATGTAAATTTCTTCGATGTAGCTTGCTGAAAAAAATCTATATTTTACTTTTATGCGGGCGGGAGCGGGACAAAACATGAATGTCGCGGGCGGGACCGGGACCGGGACCAGATAAGATATATTTCTGCGGGAGCGGGACTGAAAAATCCGTCCGCGCAGGTCTCTACTTCAAAGCTTCATCACCCAAATGAAACTTAGACTGAAACTGACCAGGCATACTTTGTTTAACTAATATCGCGCATATGTGTGTTTGTAATGGCAGTGTTACTTGCAAACGGGAAACTCTCAAGAAAAGGAGGCGCGGTGTTCCGTAACGTCTACAGAGGGCGCTGGTGTGTTAGAGAATGATCCTGTAGGTAGGGCAAATACGAACAAACCTGTCATCAAACAGTTAATGTTAATGACAACGTGAGCGCCTCGATATAATAATGTGGCCTTGAGCTATTATTTATCATAATGCTATAGTTCCTCAATCTAAAGTACATTATAAGCGCCAGCAATCTCATAGTATGTGAACAACATCCCTCTCCTTTTTTCACCTCATTGACGTCATGGCTTGGAAGTGAGATGTGTGTGAACACTAGCCAATGAGCGTCCACACCCTCAGTTCAAATGTGAGACGTAAGCCAATCATCTCCCTGCATTTACAAGCGGAGGCGGGTCCTACCAACCTCCCTTGATTTCGCTCTTCACCAACACGGTCTTTTTTAAAGTTCCGTAGACGATGACAGAAAGGGGGTTGTGAGGTGACGGAAAATAGGGACAGTTTGAATGTCTTTAATGCTCGTGGGGCATAAAGAGAATCAAAATAAGAGACGAAGGGGTATATATGGGCGTTTTTGTATCATATTAACCGTTTCCTGGTGTTTAAATACGGGTAGGCAATAGCTAGCGCCATCAGGCTAACGGCGTTAGCAGCTAGCGATCAACCAAACGACAAAGGAAATATAGCCAGTAAATCCACAACGATATCTTTTATACGCTTTGCTTATTCGGATTGGGGCCTTATTTTTTGACCAATCACCAAGATAGCAGAAAACGGCAGACTCGACCTGTTTGAATAAACCCGACAAAAATCCACTAAAATGGCGGAGCCGGACAAATTAAACATTGACTCCATAATACAGCGTCTCCTGGAAGGTGAGAACTTCTCTGCACATCTTTTAGTTATGAACTGTTGTTCTGGAATGAAATACGCAAAACCAACAAATACTTGTGTGTATATGTGTTTGTATTGCATATGTGTCATATTATAGAATAATTGTAAGCATATTTGTGTCCTGATAAAAAGCCGGGGGAAGTGGAGCGAATTAGCAGTTGCTAGCCAACCAGTCTACACTAATTTACTAAAACTCTGCCCGGGAGTTTTATAGCCAGAATCTCAAAGCTATCATTACAAAACCCGATATAGCTGACAATTGCACGCTCTCTTTTTTTTCTTATTCTCATTATTTTAAGGTCATGAGCGGAAATTCGGCCAGTATTTCATTCAATGACTACTGGTGTGCTTCAAGGGATTTACATTTCTGTCTCTGTCCAGTTCACATCTTCTGTTTGGTTACCTTCCATCTTAGCAGGGGAAGTCCTGTGCCTAATTAAAATCGGCAGCAATAGGATTACTCTAACTAATGAGGATGTAGTTAGTGGAGGTGCAGTACCAAGTGATCTTCACAATAGAGGCCCTCAAAACATGGCATAAACCGTGGAAGACGTGATTTTCAATGCTTTTCAATGCTGCTGAGGAGAGTCTGGATTTAAACATTTACATTTTCTGTGAATATTTGCAGTTACTCTGCTTTAGCTTTGGTTGCTTTAGCCCTTAGATAGGTTTTCCTGAGAGTCCTGCTTGTTGTATGGTAGATGATGATGATGATGATTACTGGGTTTGGTTTTATTGCCTGTTTAGGGACTTAATTGCATAGTCCTGTAAACATGGTCGATCCAGGCTAATTTACAGAGTAATATCATATTAGATGGTGCCACAGAGTTTCAACGTTTTGGAAGCCCTTTCATCACTCTTAATGTTCTTCAAGACGAGACATTTTTCTGTAATATGATTTACAATTCGAAGTTGATTTCTACTAAGTGGAAGTATACTACTTGCAGATACTAAATGTGAAATCTACTGAACAGTGGTATTATAAACGCTTAAGGTTTGGAAAAAGTAAGTATGTAGCCTCATAAGACATTGGAAACTTTTTTTTGTGTGCATATTGTCCCTTTAGCTGCACTACAAATGTTTTTCTTTCTTAATGCTTACTGATGCCTACTGAGGGTAAACATTGCGAAGCTTAGCACAGATGGGCTTAATAAACCTAAGCAAGCAAGCAGTTTATCAAATATCTGAATCACATCAAGCATGTGTGTTGCATAACATGAATCCTTTAGGCCTTCCAAACTATGTACCGTCTTTCCAGCCGTTTCCGTAGCAAAGGAAGTTGTGCGTAAGGTCATAAGCAGGCCCACACGGCATTGTAGTTTCTGCAGAATTTATCATTCTAAATTTTTTACAAATCTCCACCTCTTGTGTATTATTATTTTAATAGATATTTTTGGTTCAGGTTAACAGATTTTTATCATACTTTAATCCATTTCACAAAATGACATGTATTTACAAATTCTGTGTGGGGCTGATGTGATGTGAGGTCTGATGCTGGTGGGTCATTTGAGCTGCTGAACAGAATTTAGACTTCATTTACTTGGCAAGAATCTGAATGTCTTTTTCCCAGTATTTTTTATATGTGAGAAAAGGGAAAGAAACACACACACAATTTAAATGGTCACAAAGACCTACAAAGAAAACAGATTTCCACATACACCGACCGGCCCTTTTGGCTTTAGGTCTTGTTGACTGCATGGCTGTGTAAACCTATTTTTTTTTTTCTGCAAATTGCAGTAAAAAAAATAAACAAGCCTGATAGTTGTATTTATATCTCCTTATGTAATCCTGCTGTCCTTTTTCCCCTTTGAGCTTGATGCCTCCGTCCAAAGTCCTGATTCTCCTGAGGATCTTATTTTTATTTGATGGCTGCTCTTCAAATCACACAGATATCGTGTATTAGGATACACTGATATTATGAAGATATTTTTACTTATTTTGTCCTCGATTTTTAGGGTAGGGAAAAATGAGTTGCTCTGTCCTTACAGGGATGGTCAGTCTTTGTATGCAGGCAGGTTGCACTCAAGACACAAGTGCAGTACGGTGAACGAGTGTTATCCTATTTACCAAAGTTTTCTTGTGTACGTGGGTTACTGTGCCTGTAGGTTGGAAATAATTACAAGAAGTTACATAACTTAATCCTCTCTTTTAATGAACACAGCGGTGCCTCTTCTTACATGCAGTACCCTTTTTTTTTTTTTTTATCCGGATCCCAACACTTGTTTTGTGGAATGTTTATAGATTCCAGCTTTTAAGTCTAGATCCTTTCGGTTCTTGCTGTTCTGTACTGCTGTGCTGTTGTGCCTGAAGCCTCATGGCCAACCAACGGAAAATCAATTGTACTGATTACAGGTGGCGTGAAGGAAACATTTGCGCACAGCCTTTTTTTTTTTTTTTGCTGTTTGCCCAGCATGTGCTATCATTTGTTGTTCTGTTGAGGTGTCACATAAATAAGTTGTTTTCTTCTCCTCAGACTGTCTCTTTATCTCATTGCCTTCATTGGATTTAAGTGTGGAGGGTATCACCTCTGAGAACCTGAAGCATTTGAGGCAAAACGCATGGATGTCCGTGTGACGAGCATGTGCGTGCCAAACCGATTAAACGCTGGACTTTTGGCATGTCATTTAATGTATTTCCCCATTGCATGACACCGCTAGATGCACACTTGTAGTTAAATTTGATTGATTGCCTTTGTTGTTCTCTGCACTGCTTTCTCTTTAATAAGAAACTTAATACACCTACTAGCTATAGTTCGAGAGGTTTATTTGATTATCAACCAAGTACACCCCCATTTTTGTGGGCGGTTGAACTGTTCCCTGCACTACCTTTTATTTATACTTATTTATGGAATTTAGCACACCTAACTTTTGCACCTACTGGTTATCTTATCGTTTGAGTGGTTTATTTGCTTGTTTGTCATCGGTCCATCCCCCTCCCTTGTGTTGGGTCTAAGCTCTGTGATGCTTATTGGTCCCCGTGACTAACTTTAGAGCAAGTGCTGTTAGGGCATTAGCCGGCCTTAATCTGGGTTTAAAATGATGAGCGGCAGGATCCTATTTATACACACTTTTCACTGACTGAGCCGATGGGCTTCCGGTCACTGTCCAGGCCCTCAGATCACTCATCTGCAGCCTGAGACCTGCAGATGAGTGATTCTTCTTTCAAGTGACCCCACCTAACTGTTAGACCAGTGTTTCCCAACCGGGGTGCCGCCTTTCGAGAGCAGGGGTGCCGTGTAAAAAATAATTTTAATATTTTTAAATTGCTAAAATGTTCAAAAAAGCATCTATATAATATCCATTTCTGATGTCGCCAATAATTAAAGATGCACCAAAATTTCGGCTGCCAAAAATTAGTTCACCGCTCGAGTTTCACTTTCACGTGGTGTGATGCTCTGCGTATTATCCCGCTCTATGCATGTGCGCTCCGCTCAGTCGCTCCACTCGATACATGCGAATCGGAACAACAAAGTCCACTCAAAAATTGAGCCGACAGGAAATCGTTGTAGTACCTGTCGTTATTTTTTTATTTGTGCTATCATTATTAATTTCTTTTTGTTCTTATCTTATTACTGACTGCTTACTTCATTTTTATTCAATTCAAAGTTTGTGCTACTGCACCAAAATTACCCCACTGTAAAATTAAAAAAACACTTGAGTGAGCGAAAATTTGTGAGATAGCTAGTTATAATGGTAATTAGTTTACACATGTATAAAAGCCTACATTAAAATCTATCTGCTAACCGCTATGTTATGCTCACGTGTTCTGATAAACATAGCTTTCTAGGACTAAACATTATTTGGATAATTGGTAAAAAAAAAAAAAGTTAAATATCTTAACCCTACTGTTAGACCTACCTGAAAAACTAAAAAGCAATTTATTTAATTCGAAGGCCTGTCGTTATTTTTTTATTTGTGCTATCATTATTAATTTCTTTTTGTTCTTATCTTATTACTGACTGCTTACTTCATTTTTATTCAATTCAAAGTTTGTGCTACTGCACCAAAATTACCCCACTGTAAAATTAAAAAAACACTTGAGTGAGTGAAAATTTGTGAGATAGCTAGTTATAATGGTAATTAAATAGTTTACACATGTATAAAAGCCTACATTAAAATCTGTCATATAAATTGGTATCTTCATTAGAAATTAGCCTACTGATTGCCACCATTGATGAACAATTTTTTTTAATAATATTAAAAATATCTGTATGACATTTATATTCTGAAGTTCTTCCCTGTTGTACCGAATATCTATAATTTTCAAATTATCATATCGAAGTTAGAAATTCAAATATTGTGACAATTAATTTTGTAGGATGCCACAAGTTTGTTAATTTCCAAAGGGTGCCGCGAAACACTGTGTTAGACTGGTGTGCGTTTGGTGTGCGTCATCTGATTTGTTTGTTAAAATGTTCTCTATTAAAACGAAGCTGTGGTATTTAACGTCAGTTATCAGTTACCAAAAATGCGAAGTGGTTGTTCCACAATATGGAAGTCAAATTCGGTTTATTGTCTTTCCTTTACAGGGCAAGGCAGAAAGTGAAATGTAGCTTCCCAGGTGACTTGACTGCAAACATAGACTGTTCGTGACAAACAATTATCCATTATCAGTGTGCACAAACCATAAACCTGAGGCAAGATAAATATAGAGCTTATCTACAAATAAGCAGCACGGTATGGATGTCAAACACACTAGTTAATTCAGCACTACGTACAGATTAAAATAAAGGTAAAGTAACAATACTTTCCATCAACATTTACAATACAAAATACAAGTCTTTCTGCAGGATTATAAGTATCAAATAGATTCAGTGCTTGAGTGCCATCACATGCATATTTGCTTGCATGCTGATGTAATAGTTACACTACTGTTAAAAAATTGAGTTTTTCCAAAATGTTTTTGAAAGGGGGGAGGGGGGGACTCATGCTCTCCAATGCTGTATTTGATGAAATACAGTAAAAACATTATCGCAATTTAAATAGATTTTTTTTATTTTAATATATCTTAATGTATTTTATTTATTTCAGTGATTGCAAAGCTGAATTTTCAGCATCATTGCTCCAGTCTTCAGTGTCACATGATCCTTCAGAAATCATTCTGATATTCTGATTTATTGCTCAAGAAACATTTCTTGCTTTTAATGCTGAAAACTTTTGTATTGCTTAATTTATATACCGTATTGACCCGTTATAATCAGGGTCGTCTTATATTCGGGCCAATACGGTAATTTGTGGAAATCTTAATACAGTTTTCGTTTTTTTTGTAACATTATTAATGTCTTTACTCTTTACTGTTGCTTTCGGCCAATTTAATACATCCTTGCTGAATAAAAGTGAATTTCTTTCAAATCTAACTGACCCCAAACTTTTGAATGGTAGTGTACATCTATGAATGGGCAAAAGCATAACTTGATAATTTCCTGCCTTGGTGAATAGTGATTGCAGTAATTTAAGTCTCTATTTATTAATTTTTCACATTTTAATTGGATGTTCATTGCTATATTAGTATGTTAAAAATATACCAGTTGTTGCTTGGGTATTGAAAATTGATATTGATAATTATGAAGTAACACATGACAAATTGATTACATGTATCTTTCACTGTGAAGGATTGTGCTGTAAATGTCTTTAAACAGCTGCGCAAATGTGTATTCAGGGTGGATGAACATTGAGTCAGCCAGCTGCTTCTCTCTGTGGACCTTCATATTAATTGAGACATCTTCTGTGCTGCTGGTTTAAATTGGTAGAGATGACTGGATGCAAAGAAGCATGATTTGTTTTCCAGCGTTGTCCTGCACCGTGAAACTATTTTGGCAGTCGCATTGTTCAGTTTGTTTGAAGTGGGCATTGTGATGTCATAACATTTATTTTTTTATTTTCCAGTGTCGACTATTTGTGTCCTTGGTTAATCTGTGTGAAACCTCATGCTTTAAACTTTTATATAGAGGTGTAGGCTGGTTTATCGATTTTGTGAATGTGCACAAATAAGCCATCTCTCAAATCCTTGCATAACTGCCTGATTATGTGAGTCACCGGCATACGCTCAGTACTGTAATTCTTGCTTGAAGCCAGCCATGTGAAATGGATATTTAAAACCCAGCAACTGCTTGAATACAACTGCGGGGCTGCCTCTGGGTCTTTTATCTTTCCTTTCCGAACATCCCATACACGTATATGCCACTTCTGATGTATGGCCAGTGTGACCTCAGAGACGTCATTTACAGCCCTGTCCAAAGAGACTGCAATATTTCTCCTCTCCAGATACATCCTGTGCTCTTTCTTTCATCCGCTGCTGCCAGCTAAACTCCCTGAACAGCGTGTCATGCAGCCAGTCTAAAAGGGAATGTTTGAGTAAAACCGCAGGTCTGTGTTTTGTGAGATGACAGTTTGTTTAGACCCTGCAAGCCTTCTCTGTCACAGTGCAGCAGCAAATCTCTTTGGAGCTCAACTTGTATTTTTTTTAAGTGACTGCAAGGATAAATACAGAATCTGTTGACCTATGTTTGGTTGTTTTGTTTGTCATGAATATTTGATTCTATCTGAAGTTCAGTTGCACATGATCTTCAAAACTGGTCGGAGATTACTCAGAGGAAAGCTCTTTAAACTGTATTGTGGTTGATAAAAGCCATATGTGCAGAGGTTGTGCTAGTGTGCATTTGACAAATACTAAGGAATGCTTAAACCTGCTAAATTCTGTAAATGGCTTTGCAGAATCAAATGAGGTTGGCGTGCATGCTTGAGCCGAGACACATGATATGGAGTTTAAGTGCACTGATGCCTGTGCGTCACTAGTCTGTACATCCCATCATTTCAGAGAGCCTCTTGAGTCGAGTTTATCATCCTCTTAGATCTTCCTCCTAGCTTTTAAAGCACTTATTGGATCTAATCTGGCACATTTGCTTTTTTGTTTGGCTAATTTCCTGCTTTTCTCATTTTGTCCCTTCTGTTTGTTTGTGTTTTTCCAGTTAAAGGCTCCAGGCCAGGCAAGAACGTACAGCTGACAGAGAGTGAAATCCGTGGCCTCTGTCTCAAATCTCGGGAAATTTTCCTCAGCCAGCCAATTCTGTTGGAGCTGGAAGCACCGCTCAAGATCTGCGGTGAGTATGTTTGTCCTACAGGCTTCCCACCTTCATAGAAATCTGGAAGAGAAAGGAATTCATGTCCTGATTTGTGGAGCTTCTTGTATTAAACAAAATTGTTCTGTTGTCTCTGCAGGTGACGTTCATGGTCAGTACTATGACCTCCTTCGTCTCTTTGAGTATGGTGGCTTTCCTCCTGAGAGCAACTATTTGTTCCTGGGGGACTATGTGGACAGAGGGAAACAGTCTCTAGAGACCATCTGCCTCCTGTTGGCCTACAAAGTCAAATATCCTGAAAACTTCTTCCTGCTGCGTGGCAACCATGAGTGTGCCTCTATCAACCGTATATATGGCTTCTATGATGAGTGTGAGTAGAATTTGATCTCTTACAACTACATTACCACTAATGACACATTTGCATATACACATTTCATAGTTTAAAATGCTAATAAACTGTTTTTTCCAATCTCTTCAGGTAAGCGACGGTATAACATTAAGCTGTGGAAGACTTTCACAGACTGTTTCAACTGTTTACCTGTGGCTGCCATTGTAGACGAGAAGATCTTCTGTTGCCACGGAGGTAAGTGCAGGCAGAGGTCTTTTGTCCCCATGGCAATTTTAATGTTCTGTCACAACTCCTCTATTGACTTTGCAATTTCCCTGGAGAAGTTAAAATATAGCTGTTCATAGACCCATCACTTGGAGACCATAAAATTTGGTTCATTTGATTGGCACAAAGTCAGGGGCACACCAGGGGACTTACTAAACGGGGTTTAGCATACAGTGCATTTGAAATGCAGTGTGGTTTTGCAAAAGACATGCTAAGGTTATTTTTATTACTTCAAGCTGCTTAAATGTGAGGTGTTCACTAGAACTGTTTGTCATGAATGCATATGTGGGGGAAACGACAGACAACCAGCATTTCCTGCAAAGCTTATCTACCACAGCCGCAGCAGAAGAAATCATATTTTAATTTTGAATATGCAGTCTGAATTGAATTGAGTTGCCTTTATTGTCTGCACTCAAAAACAATGCAGGAAATGTACTGTGACTAGTCTGATTCACCAAAAAAAAAAAAAAACTTATTTTAATAAACTTATTTTAAATTAAACATTTGATTTGCTTATTGAACCACAAGAATTCGCTTCAATTCATGTATTGCAGCAAGAAATATTAATACGATATTTAATAAAATATTTTTACTAAATTTTTGTAATCTTTTCTTTGATGCACCGATACTGGTATCGGGCCCGATACTGAGCTCCTGTACTCGTTAAAATACACCGATACCACACAGCATGTGACAAGTGCCATATTCAGACAAAGAAACACAGACAACAGACAGCAGAATGGAGTTATTAGAGATTAAAGATGTCTACGAAGTGTATGCAATGAATATAAAACATTCAGTATTAATGCCTGTATAGCTGATTTGCGCCAGCTGGTAAGCAAATCACGCCGAGTTGATTGAGCGCGGCGGTGCAGATGCGCAAGCTTGTCAAGTGAATAGTGTTGTCACTGTACCAAAATTTCAGTATTCAGTATTATTTAAAACACAAAAACATGCTAATTGAACAACATTTTTATTAATAACGTTAAGCAAAAATTAAATGTACAAAACCAATGCCATTCTTTTATACTTATTTAAAATTTAAGTTTTTCCACAAGTAATAAAAGTAAACAAGTTTCACCCAAAAGTTGTCATGGTTCTGCTGCCACTGAAAAACATCTGTAAACTGTTGTCTGTTTTAGGGTTTGCTGGTGTGTTTCGGGATCTTCCTCAGTCTGCAGCTGTAAAAGGAAAATATAATATACTTAAGTAAAGCAATGGGCTGAGTCTGACCAAATGCAACATAAGATCATTGACACCAGCTAAAATATAACTTTTCAGTAAATAACAAACCTCAGCTTTTATAATAAATTTAGATAAGATTACATATATTAAGTGTATATCAAATAGATGCAAACTGTAGTATTAAAAACACTTTACAATAAGATTTTATTTGTTAGATAACATGACCTAACAATAAACAATAGTTATATGGCAATTATTCTTCTTAGGGTTAATTTCAAAGTTCGATCTGTTAAAATAATTTAATGCACAATGAACAAACATGAATGATCAAGTGTTTGTATTAAATAACATTCACAAACATTAATGAATGTTTTAAAAATATATTGTTCATTCACTGTAAGATGTTACTAGATCTAACATTGTACAGTAAAGTCTATACACACAAAATGACTACTTTTATTTAATCCAAACTGTTCATATTTAATTTTAAAGAGATTTGCTAGAGATATTCAGCCAAGAATTACAACAAACTAAAAAAAAAAAACTTTTTCTGACGGCCTGATATGACATAAACACTATATGACACAAACACTGTTAACCATACATTTGTACATTCTCTAACACGCATATTTTGGTTACACAGTTCATTTAAAAGCCTCTAGTGTAAATACCATTATGTCCTCCTGTTTTTTACTGTAATTATAGGAGCATTAAATAGTTAACAAAGAAATCATTTTGAACAAAAAATGAACAATTCATTCTAATGCTCATTATGTTAGCGTTAGCTGTGCTTATGCTAACGATTAACTACGTATACTCTAACGGCGATGTTTATTTCAATCCGAAATTCAAATTAAAATATGAAGTAATATTCGTAACAGAAGTTCTAAATATTAAAAATGTAATTGAAACTTACCTGCTTGAACTTGATCGGGGTGTTTTGTTAGTTTGGTGCGTTTCCTCCTCTTGAGGTCGCCACTGCTT
>NW_015505228.1:2285976-2286777 GCF_001515645.1 Sinocyclocheilus grahami
TCTAAATATTAAAAATGTAATTGAAACTTACCTGCTTGAACTTGATCGGGGTGT
Organism: Sinocyclocheilus grahami; assembly: GCF_001515645.1. NCBI lineage: Eukaryota > Metazoa > Chordata > Actinopteri > Cypriniformes > Cyprinidae > Sinocyclocheilus > Sinocyclocheilus grahami. The sequence goes on from NW_015505228.1 coordinate 2,286,031, forward strand.
TTTGTTAGTTTGATGCGTTTCCTCCTCTTTTCCTCCTCCCTTCACAACAAAACCCGCCCAATCGCGTTTCGAGGGGGCCCCCCGTTAAAAATCGTGTTCGGAGTATAAAATACGCATGTTTTGGCGGGGTTCCCCTGGTAAAATTCGCATTCCAGGGGCTAAATATCACGTTAATGGGGTTGTTTTTCAACCCGCGGCAACAGTGTTAAAGCAGCCCAATTCCACGGGAAAACCGCGGACTTGGCAACACTGGAAGAGGATAACTTTCAGATAGCGCATCAAGGACCGGGTACTCGGTACCACCGGTACTTAAAAAAACCTGGTACTGTAACGTTTTCATTTTTTTAGTACAGACTTGGTACCGAAATACTGGGTCTTTTGACAACACTACAAGTGAATATCCCTTTCTCCCAGACATCACTGGAAAGTTTGTAGTTCGGTCGGATATGTCAAAAAGAAGTAAAACAATGCACAAGTTACTTAATGGTAGGGAGGAAGGGAGAGAGTGAGAGAGAGAGCGCGCACTTCTGTTGTGTGATCTTGATGTTCACTCACTTAGCACGCATCATTTGGATTAAAACTAAATCGTAAATATAAGACCATTTATAGGGGCATTCACTATAAACGTCATTTTCACCCTTAAGCATACTCAACTTTCTGGCGAAAGTGAAACTAACAACCTGTGTGAAATGCGCAAGGCTGTACTGTACTTGTCCCTCTCATTCTGCACCAGTACAAATACGTGTG
>NW_015505228.1:2286947-2292275 GCF_001515645.1 Sinocyclocheilus grahami
TATTTATGAAAATATCACAGTTAGGAGATTTATAGCGAGTGGTTCCCTGCATTTTTACAGCAAATCGCGTGATTACAGTACTAAGCCGCTGCAATGGAGCAGCTCTAATGCTATTAAATTAAAGATGTAGGCTACCATGGAGAGAAAAAAATTAACAGTGAAAGTAACAAATATGTAAAATTACATTTTAATGGGCATAATTAAGTGTGAAAATAACAGAAGGATATACAGTCAAACCAAAAATTATTCGGAGACCAGATGTCGTGACCAGATGTAAGTGAGGATAGCAAAATAAACTAAACTGGGATATTATACCCAAATATTCTTCATGCAGTGGACTACCAGTAAAATTGATACAAATTTGGGACCAAAAATTATCCAGACAGAGTCTGGGAGAAAAAATGATGTTCAGGTTTGCATGAACCTGTATGCCTTGTAATGCACCTTATAATGCATTGTACAATCTCACGAATAATTGTTACCACAGTTAATGCATTATAACACTTGTCAATTCATTATTTTTAATTCTTTTAAATTTGGTTATAATTATTTGCGACAAGATAGTTTTATGCCCTTTATAATGCATTGCACATAAAGCTTTGGTAAAGTATTACCATTTTTTTTTGTGTGTGTGTTTTTTAAATGATCCAATTCTTGGGATATTATACCCAAATATTCTTCATGCAGTGGACTACCAGTAAAATTGATACAAATTTGGGACCAAAAATTATCCAGACAGAGTCTGGGAGAAAAAATGATGTTCAGGTTTGCATGAACCTGTTTGACAGCATGCCCAGGAGACTATATGCTGTCATTAAGGCTAAGGGTCACATTGACTGGATCGATTTGATAAATGAAGTTAACCAACTAACATTATACATACTCTTTTGGTTTCTGTACCCAATATTTAAAAAATTTACAAATGCAATGAAAATATTGATATCGGTACTCTGTATCGGCAAGTACCAAAAATAAAAGTATCGGGCGAGTACTGGAAAAAGTGGTATCTGTGCATCCCTAATTTTAAAACTTAATAGCAAGTTTTTTTTTTTTTTTTAGGAACTCTGCAGATAACATTAAGTCATTACATTTATCTTTCTGACCAATTCATGCTGATGAAAGTTTGTGTCATTATTGCAGTTTTTTTTCATCTTGTTAGTAATGACGTTCTGTTTACAGATTTAATGCCATTTTCTTGTGGTGTTTTGCAGCCCACAGTGTCTGGATGCTGCTTGGCAAATAGTTTTTAAGTTGCTCCCTAGAAGTGCACTGTGAAACATAATGAATTGTTTTCCGCTTCAGGCCTCTCTCCAGACCTGCAGTCAATGGAGCAGGTGCGGCGCGTCATGCGACCCACGGACGTACCGGACCAGGGGCTGCTGTGTGACCTGCTTTGGGCTGACCCAGACAAAGATGTGCTGGGTTGGGGAGAGAATGACCGTGGCGTGTCCTTCACCTTCGGTGCAGACGTGGTGGCCAAATTCCTTCACAAACATGACATGGACCTAATATGCAGGGCACATCAGGTTAGTTTATGCTCTGCGGTGGTAGGAATGTTTCCATAAAGCATTGCAGCGTTAAAAGACTCTACTAAATGTGACGTTATCTTCTTGTGCAGGTGGTGGAGGACGGTTATGAGTTTTTCGCAAAGAGACAGTTAGTCACTCTGTTCTCCGCTCCTAACTACTGTGGCGAGTTTGATAACGCCGGGGCCATGATGAGTGTGGATGAGACACTCATGTGTTCCTTCCAGGTAAGAGAAGAAGAGCTGTCATTTTCCTCCCTCACTTTTGCCTTTACCTGATTACAAGGCATTTTCAGTTTCTCTGCAAATGCATCAAGTATACTTGCGTGTAATAGGTCTGGCCAGCTTCCTCTGTAGGTTTGCATTAGATCATCTTTTGAAGGTTGTTCTCTACAGTGACTCTGTTCTGTTTCAAAAGGGTAGTGCACTACCAACAGATGCTTTTTACTCTCAGTAGAAAGCTAAAAAATCATGCTGCCATGTAAGATACCTCATTCCAAATGTGCAGTAACATTTCGCAGGCAAAAAAGCTCTGTCTGTTGTCAATGTTGTAACAAGGTTTTTAATCAATTTAGTTTAGTCATTTCAGGAAAGTCTTTACTTTCTATTTTTAATTCTAAATTATAATTTTATAGACCAACTTGGACCTATTGAGAAATCTGTGTGCGGAAATAATTGGGGTATTTCCCTTGAATACATTTCGAAATAATTGGATTTTGTCTGTGAAAATTAGCCAAACAATGGTTAAAAAAACCTTGCGGTGTAAGAAACCCTATAATATACTGCAGTAAAATCAGTGGGGGGAAAAAGGTGTTTTTTTGGTGTAACAACTTAAAGCCTTTATTTATAATGCATTAAAAGTAGATTTAATGTATTAAGTATGCCTTGTAATGCACCTTATAATGCATTGTACAATCTCACGAATAATTGTTACCACAGTTAATGCATTATAACACTTGTCAATTCATTATTTTTAATTCTTTTAAATTTGGTTATAATTATTTGCGACAAGATAGTTTTATACCCTTTAATAGCCCTTTATAATGCATTGCACATAAAGCTTTGGTAAAGTATTACCATTTTTTTTGTGTGTGTGTTTTTTAAATGATCCAATTCTATGATGCGTTTATGGAGTTTTAAAAAGTACCCAATATTTGTTTGTTTAAACTTATTGGATTAAAGATTTTCAACAGTTTCACATTAGCATATGTTGCTGTCAGTTGTGAGTCAAGTGCCTCATGTTGAGTGTCCTTAGTAGGCAGCTCAGTATTGCTGATGTTAAACTGTATTGAAATCCGTTGTTAGTCAAGTCTCCCGCACTGAGTTGTTGTTTATGTAGAGTGTTTTAAAATGGTCAATTGTGAGGTTCCATGACAGCTAGAATGGTCCCTGTGTAAGTAGCTCAGTTGGTTTTGAATTGGAGCTTCTGCATTGCTCACAGTATGTATTGAAGTGCTCTCTCTCTCTGTGGGTGGAGATGTCTATATTCGGAAGTGTGTTTGCTGTTGTGCGCCATTGCTTACTCTCGTCGTCTGTCTTTCTCTTAGATCCTTAAGCCAGCTGATAAGAAGCTGTACTACGGTGGAGGAGGTGGAATGGGCTCAGGGCGTCCAGTTACCCCGCCGCGAAATTCAGCCAAGGGTGGAAAAGCCAAGAAATAACACCCGCTGGATGGCCCCTCCACCCCCAACATCCTCTCTCCCGAAATTCCCTGTTCTGACCCCACTCTTTCTCTACCTCCCTTCTTTCTTTCTGTCTCCAAACGGCTGTAAAGCAAAACAGTACCCAGGGTTGAAGTCTTTTTCTCTCTCTCTCTTTTTTTTTTTTTTTCCCTTATGTAACTTTACAAATGTGTGTTTATATATGAGACTGCGTGTGTGAGCGTCGGTTATGTTTGTTACGCTCTGTGTTTGTTTTTTCACCCATCCTTCCCTCCCCCTCCACCGCTCATTGCCCCCATCTCTCCACCTGTCTCTCTGTCAGGGAGCCTCTGACGAAGCCTCCGTGTAAGCGTCCAGCCAGGCTCTGGGGAAGATTGAGACAGACAGAGGGGTCAAAGGGGGGTGGGTTGAGAGGTGCGGGTCAAGCCCCCCTCACTGTTTGTGTCCCTGCATTGTTTCAAACACAGAACTTGCACATCCTGCATTAGTTAGAGAGCCAGTCTGCGTGAAATGTGATACATGTGTATATACACACACACACACACACACACACATGCAGGGAGAATGGATGTGCAGAGAAAGCGTGAGGTAGAGAGAGACTGTCACGGGTGCATAATTTCCATTTAGAGGTCCAGTGATTTAAAACAAACAATCATGTTGGAACTTTTTACTTTTTTGTAGATGGATCACAACAACAAGCTTTGAAATTCTTTGCTTAATATGTGTGCTTTTTTTTTAGTGTCTTTTTTGAAAGACAGTTATCAATAAAGAGAACTTTATTTAAACATCCTGTACTATCTATCTTACTGTGTCCAGTTCTCCCAAGTTACGACTCTCTTCCTCAGGTGTTTACTGTTGTCAATCTGTCCTGTTCTCGGTTTTGTTCTCTATTTTGACTGAAGAGGACTGAATGTAGTCTTTCAGGGTTGACCAAAGTTGACATTTGCTGAGAATGACTGAGATTGTGCACCTAATCATTTTCTGTTTATCTCCAACTTGCTTGCTGCCTCTTTCTCTCTGTGCGCTTCCTCTCAACTCCGTCGCCTCCCCTTTGCCTTCCAGTTATGCTTTTCCATTAACCTTTTTAATTACTTAAACATGATTACTCTTATCTGTACTATTGGTCTGTCTGTTCTTGTTTTTTTTCCCCTCCACCCTTTACTAGTTAGCATTATCTGGGTTTTTAGTGTTGGGCATTGCACCCAGCTCCAGATCTTGCTTTGCCAGCTCAACTTGTCCCTTTCCTCTAGAGATCTGTTGTCCTTTTCATTCCCCTCCCTCCATTTCAAACTGTGTGTTTTGAATTGCCTGGCAGGATTTAAAGTTTGATCCATTTAAATCTCAGAGGAGTTGCTACTGTAATTAGGATTTAAGAATTCTTCTGCTTGCCACACAAACTCCAATCACTGGTCCCAGCAGATGGCGCATTTCACAAATCTCTGATTCACTATTACACTTTAATGTGTTTGTAAGGTAGAAGAATACTGCAAAGCAATACACTAGTGTCCTCTGCTGGCTCAAAGACACGCTGAGTTCCTGTAGTGCCCTGCTTTATATGTTCTGAGATTAATATTTTGTCATTTAAGGCGGAGTAGTGATATCCAAAATGGTTTAAATCAAGCAGGTCATCCTTTAATTTTTGTAGCTTAAATGTATTTAAAAATTTTTGAAAAAGATAATATTTATTACTGTATATGGTGAGCTAGTTTTTGAGGAGGGAAAAAGTTAACTATGCTTTTAGATGCTCAGAATGACATCCCATAATTGAGGTCTTCAGGTCAAGGTGTGTCTGTCTTTGTTGACGTAACATTTGTGGTCAGTATAGGAGACTAGCACTGAAAAATCAAAGTAATAAGTGTAGTGATTGCATTCCTACACACTTGTATTGCTTTCTTGCATCGGAACTACTTGTCATATATATAGAACATAACGGTGGCAACTAAACATGAGAAATCTATGCCATTGCTCATCTGGCATCTGATCGTCAGTCTCAAAGTCTATCATAAATGCCATAATATAATCATATCACACTTTTCTGATAGATCTTGTATATGTTTTGGGGGGGGGGGGGGGGTTTTTTGAACAGATTTTTTGCTCCTTTTAAAAAAAAAAAAAAAAAAAAAAAAGTTTTTTTTTTATTTG
>NW_015505228.1:2292385-2298791 GCF_001515645.1 Sinocyclocheilus grahami
AAATAATAAATATAGCCATCTTTTTTAATTGGTTTTTTTGTTTTGTGGGGGGGGGGGGATTTTGAACCGAGTATATGTGCTATTTAAAAAAAAAAAAAAAAAGCTAAAAGTTGATGTATTTCATTTGGTTTATGGCCTTTCTATTATCTCTGATCTCCTCAGCAAGGTTATATTTGTGCACATCATATTTGCTTTACAGCAACACTGAGATTAAGACTTTATTAGTAGTAGAGTTGTTGTTTTATTAATATATAATTGTACTTTTATTTGTTTTACTGACAGAGCAGGCTATTTAGATTGTGATTTTCTTCCTCCTTTCTCTTATAAAGCAATCAGGGATGTTTTTCCTTAATGCACTGTAGTGTATTATTTCAACTGTATCATAATGAGAAACAAACCAATTGGAGGTTTAAAAAATGGCTTTAAGATTTTATTTTTCCAGGGCAATTTAATTTCCAATGATAAGTCCTGTTTCTCAGCTACTGGAAACAAAAATAAAACCGTGTATTTGTACTGGTTGTTTCAATGTTCATTCTATATTTTTAATAACTGGGCATTTCAATGTTTTATGAGAAAGATTTTCCAAGATTGAGTAGGGTGTCTTTCAGTAAACGATGTTTGATGCATTGAAGAGATGACTAATCTTTTTTCAACTGGTACAGTGTAAAGATTATAAATACTAAAATCAACCACAGCTGAAAATTATTAGATAAAACATCACCTACATTGAAGCATGGGAAAAGGTTTTGGAAGAGTATTTGACATTTAAATAATGTTTTTATAGTTTATTCATACATTGGCTAAATAATTAGAAATCCTAATTTGGGTATTTAAGATTTTCCATCTTAAATATATGAATTGAAAACTGGAACTCAAATAACACGTACAAAAGATTTAAAACCCATCCTGACTGCTTCTAAACAATGTTCAACGCAACAAACAGAACAACGATATTTAAATATTACAAACAATAGTCCAAAGAACACAGTGAGAGTAATGCATATTTAAACATCTACTGAGCATAAACAGTAAACCTTAATCCCATTAAACATGCATTCTGCCTAACAAACAGCCTGCTATTATATTTCATAGCTCCAGGAGGTCAACAGGACACGGTTGAGGCGGGGAGCGGGCTTCTTCCTCGGCCGCTGATTAGTAGAAGCGCGAGGTATTTCCTATATCTGCACTCCCATTGGCCAATCTCGACGCCGTGTAACGTAGCCAGCCAATAGGGTGAGAGGAATCACACCGAGATCCCTGCCACTCATCTCACTAGCCAATAGGAGCGCGACTGAGGATGTCAAGGATTGGTTGAATTCACCTCCAGGACGAGACTTCTACTACATTCGAAAACAAACGCAGTATAGAAAAAATTTATGCTAGTATCATACCCAAATCACCTCAACGCGAATGTCAGTTTTCCGGTTTAAAATCACATATTCGCAGTAGAGACGCCCAAATCATGGAATACGGGGATATCAGGAGCAGATGGCAGCAGCGCTCGTAGCCAACAGGAAGAGCTAACGTAGCCTGCTAGCTTACAGACGAATTTCACTACGGACAAATCGACCAGAAATTTGAAGGAAAGCCCGTCAGGTAAATGCGCTGCTCTGTTTATTATGCAATATAGATATGCTCGCGACGATTTTGGAAATCATTTTTTAGTCACAGTGAAATATATCATGTTTAAAGATTCAGTTTGGACCGCGCTGGCCAGCTTGTGTTGTCCAGTGAGCTAACGTTAACTGGACCTCAGTGGCTTGGGCTGAAGTCCTTTAACGCTCCTCTGACAGTGATGTATGGCCCCTCGCGGCTCTGAACATTAATAACCAGCTGTTATGAATTGGCAAAATCAATTATCCTTTGACCTCCAGTCAGGTGTGTTGTTTAATAACGACTAATTGGCGCGATCATAACTGCTTGACGACAGATGTAGCTGTCTCTGCGAGACCATGCGGCATGTAATATTGATTGTAATCTTATTTTATTAACCCTTCGAGTGTCCGTGTATATTGTATTTATTTATTTTTCGCCGCTGTGATCTCTGGACTAGCACGGAGGTCTCTCTGAGCTGGTGTTTACACGCTTTCTTATTTTCACGCTCGCCTACTGTTACTCGAACTCGATTACAACTCAAGTGCTGAAGTGTTTTCTGACTGAAAAGCTGCCTTGTAGAGCGACTCTTGAGCTGTCAGTGGAGAGAAGGATTATATGTTTATTAATCCCCGAGAGGAGGATATTTGCTGGCAAGACAGCAGCAATAATCATAAGGGTTACCGTACACCATACCAAACAGGCACTATGCAATGCCATGTACAGCAACGTCCCTAAATCGTCTCTAAAGCAACTACGATGAACACCATGTGTTTATTATTGCAAGAAAACAAACAACATTGCATTGAAGTACAATAACAAAGTGAAAGGGAAAGAGAAAGGGAAAAAAGACACACCCCAGTCTGTACACACACACACACACAAAAACTTAAACTTTTTTTTGTGTGTTTATTGTTATCAATGAGTTTAAGCATTGCATTGAAGTACAATAACAAAGTGAAAGGGAAAGAGAAAGGGAAAAAAGACACACCCCAGTCTGTACACACACACAAAAACTTAAACTTTTTTTTGTGTGTTTATTGTTATCAATGAGTTTAAGAGATAAGAACTGATCCCTGAGGAACCCCAGTGACAAGTTGATGTGCTTTGGATACCTCCCCTCCCCAAGACACCCTGAAAGACCTACCAGTGAGATAGGATTGAAACCAGCTAAGTGGAATCCCTGTGATGCCCATTGAAGAGAGGGCAGACAGGAGGATCTGATGATTGACAGTGTCAAAAGCAGCAGAAAGATCCAGCAGAATAAGGACTGATGATTTGGAATCAGCTTTTGCAATCCGCAAGGCTTCTGTGACTGACAGTAGCGCAGTCTCAGTTGAATGGCCACTCCTGAAACCTGACTGGTTAGGATCCAGTTTGTTGTTCTGTGAAAGAAACAATGATATCTGGTTGAAAACAACTCTTTCGAGGGTTTTCGCTATGAATGGAAGGAGAGAGACAGGTCTGTAGCTATCTGTAAGTGAAGTGTTTAATGTAGGTTTTTTGAGCAATTTTACAATAAGGGAAATCTCCCCAAGAAACGCATCAAATCTAGGCAAAGACATATTTGAGAAATTTGTTTTTGTGAATAAAACATTAACAGTGTTACACAAAAATGAACAAGATAAATAGCAAGGTCACTGCCAGAAAAGTAAAAAAAAAAGAAAGAAAAGTATATCTTTAAACGAAAAGTTTAAATCACGTTTTATAAAAGCAGAGAGGTAATGACTTCAGTTCCCCCAAAGAGGTTTAACCTGTTTGCTGAGGACACATACTTCAGAGATATCGAAAGTAGCAGTTTGGGAGTAGATGGGATAGGCGTTATGTAGACTCTTAAAATGAACCTCTTTGTTTTTTATTACAAATATTTTTCTGGCAGTAACCATGCTCTCTTCCAGTGAATACTGTAAAAAAAAAAATATTCCAGAAAAATCTAGGGGATGTGTAAATGTAGTAATGTAACAATTGCTTTATGTTCACTGTTACATTTTTATTTATCAAGAAGACAAAATCCATCCAATAAATGTTTGGGCATACACTAAATATAAAAAAAAAGAAAGAAAAGTATATCTTTAAACGAAAAGTTTAAATCACGTTTTATAAAAGCAGAGAGGTAATGACTTCAGTTCCCCCAAAGAGGTTTAACCTGTTTGCTGAGGACACATACTTCAGAGATATCGAAAGTAGCAGTTTGGGAGTAGATGGGATAGGCGTTATGTAGACTCTTAAAATGAACCTCTTTGTTTTTTTATTACAAATATTTTTCTGGCAGTAACCATGCTCTCTTCCAGTGAATACTGTAAAAAAAAAATATTCCAGAAAAATCTAGGGGATGTGTAAATGTAGTAATGTAACAATTGCTTTATGTTCACTGTTACATTTTTATTTATCAAGAAGACAAAATCCATCCAATAAATGTTTGGGCATACACTAAATATCTTCTGTCATGAATAGGCTAGATTGATGACACTTTCTCAGCATTGGCTGGCTCAGTGTTTCAAAGTGTCTTCCTGAGGAAATAAATATGGTATGTTTTCTCTTTGTCAGACATTTCTTATTGTCATTCTTCTGCTGTTCACACACTGTAAAAAGTAGTTGTTGACAATGCAGTGCATTCAGATTTTTAGGTTCTCTCAACTATTGTTCTGAGAAACCTTTTGTCGATTTAAATGTAGACATTCACTAATTACAAAAATGCTTCATTCTATATGAGACATATAGATGAGTTCTTAACATCACAAAACAACAAAAAACTAACAATAATGACAAAACAACAGCAATAGTTTAAAAAGAGGCAGAGAAACAATCCTATAACGGTAAACGCATGATTAATTCATGCTGCACTGCTTGCTGGGAACAAGCAACATTTGGGGGTATTTTCTTTGTCTAATATGGGTTTTTATGAAGGTTCAAAGTACTGTACCACTTTTGCTTTACAGATTATTCCTGACAGCTGAAAGAATAAGTGCTTTGGAAAAGTGAAAACTATTCCGTTGTTTCAGTATGTGAGGTTATTACTTTAATGTGTACTGTTTGTGATTTAGTGGGTTATGAGTTTAAGTGTTATTGACCACAACAACTGTTATTATTACAGTCTAGTTTATCTCAGTGAAAATAAGAGAACTTCATTGGGGATTCAAAATCTAGAAATGAAGCTTTACAGTGAAAAAACATAAGGTTATGATGTAAAATAAATAGATATTCTAGGTCACTAAAAATGCACATCAAATAATTAGGTTTGTGACACTGATCACGTGGCTTAGTATAGATGGTCAGATGTTCTTGTTTCCATTGAATTTATGAAGGTTCAAAGTACTGTACCACTTTTGCTTTACAGATTATTCCTGACAGCTGAAAGAATAAGTGCTTTGGAAAAGTGAAAACTATTCCGTTGTTTCAGTATGTGAGGTTATTACTTTAATGTGTACTGTTTGTGATTTAGTGGGTTATGAGTTTAAGTGTTATTGACCACAACAACTGTTATTATTACAGTCTAGTTTATCTCAGTGAAAATAAGAGAACTTCATTGGGGATTCAAAATCTAGAAATGAAGCTTTACAGTGAAAAAACATAAGGTTATGATGTAAAATAAATAGATATTCTAGGTCACTAAAAATGCACATCAAATAATTAGGTTTGTGACTGATCACGTGGCTTAGTATAGATGGTCAGATGTTCTTGTTTCCATTGACGCTCAAGATACTCATCTCAAGTCATGCCGGAGAACATTTGTGCTGCTTGACCACTGCTGTCATTAGGGCAAAAATTCACTTTTCACTAATGAATTTGAACAAAATACAAGTATTTTTATTTGTGGGCTCAGACATTTTGGACACCGCATATAGGTTTCTTATGCTGTAAGATGAAGGTTATAGTTTTAGAAATCTATGAGAAGAAATAATGTAATTGCTATTGTTCTTTTCCGTTATGCTTGCGTAGAAGGACTTGCAGCTGTTTAAATGTGTAACTCACCGGCTTCATTTTGTTCCAGCATGTTGATGGTGGGCGACCATGGAGGGATCTTCTAGAATGAGTGTGAGAGAGCTTTGTGAGACAGATGATCTGGCCACGAGTCTGGTGCTGGATCCCTTACTGGGGTTCAGCACTCATAAGATGAACATAAGGTACTGTGCTACTGCTTTATACATGATCAACCATTTTTATGCACAGTATTTAAAGAAAAATATGTGACCCTGGACCACAAAACCAGTCATAAGAGTAAATTTTTTCGAAATTGAGATGTATACATCATATGAAAGCTGAATAAATAGGCTTTCCATTGATGTATGGTTTGTTAGGATAGAACAATATTTGGCCGAGATACAACTATGTGAAAATCTGGAATCTGAGGGTGCAAAAAAATCGAAATATTGAGAAAATCTCTTTTAAAGTTGTCCAAATGAAGTTCTTAGCAATGCATATTACTAATCAAAAATTAAGTTTTAATATATTTACAGTAGGAAATTCACAAAATATCTTCATGGAACATGATCTTTACTTAATAGCCTAATGATTTTTGGCATAAAAAAAATCTATAATTTTGACCCATACAATGTATTTTTGGCTATTGCTGCAAATATACCCCAGCGACTTAAGACTGGTTTTGTGCTCCAGGGTCACAAATTTGTTTTGTTATTCTGATAGAGCTAATGTAATATGTTTGTTTTTTCATATAGTAATGTGAAACATACAATGGTTCAGAAATGTAGGGTTCGTTTTTGAGGTTCATGTTTTTGAAAGAAGTAAAACAGTATTATAATGAAACATTATTACCATTTAAAAATTTAAAATATGTGTGTGAGTATGTGTGTGT
>NW_015505228.1:2298964-2325987 GCF_001515645.1 Sinocyclocheilus grahami
TATAAATAAATAACAAACAGCATTTATTTGAAATAGAAATTGTTTGTAATAATATACATGTCTTTACTGACACTTAGTTTGATCTAATCAGTTTAATGTGACATTGCTAAAATAAAAGTTTTAATTTCTTTTATATATGTCTTATTGACCCCAGACCTTTGAACTGTATTGTAAACGATTTCTTCCATTCATAATTTGTAATTTTTTGATTTCTTTCATTATGTGAATGAAGTCCTCCCCCTGAGATCCGGCGATGGGGTTACCTCAGAGAGACACTTCTGCGGTTCAAACGCACGCATGACTTCCAGGCCACCTTTGATGCCCTGTTGGATGGGGAATGGGTCAGTGGCTATTTCACTGGGCTGGGTTCACACCGACAGGAGCTGTTGAAGCAGCACGTGAGTATCATATCTTATCCAGAATTGCTGAATGTCCATTTTTTGGTTGCTTGTACACTTGTATAATTATCACCAAAGAGGAATGTAAGATGCTTGAATTGCTTTGAATGTGTAGCCGTTGTTGTGTCTAGTTTAGCAAGGATGATTTGCTTTTTCTTCAGCATATTTGCTTACATAATTGTCTTTGCTAGATCATTTATTTGCCGCCTTGACGAGTACAGTCTCTCTGTACACAAAAGGACTGTCCGGGACAAAAAAAATTGTTTGCCTAAGATAGACAAGGGCAGGGAAAAAATTGATTTTTGTGATTAATTAAAATCTTTAGGTGAACAATCCCGAGACTTTCTTTAAAGGATTAGTTCACTTCTGAATTAAAATGTCCTCATAATTTCCTCACCCCCATGTCATCCAAGATGTTCATGTCTTTCTTTCTTCAGTCGAAAAGAAATTAAGGTTTTTGAGGAACACATTCCAGGGGTTTTCTCTATATAGTGGACTTCAGTGGGGTTCACTGGGTGGAAGGTCCAAATTGCAGCTTCAAAGCGTTCTACACGATCCCAGACGAGGAAGAACTGTCTTATCTAGAGAAACGATCAGTCATTTTCTAAAAAATTAATACAAATTCTATACTTTTTAACCGCTTGTCTTGTGTAGCTCTGCAATGCGCATGCATACTCACTGGGTGGAAGGTCCAAATTGCAGCTTCAAAGCGTTCTACACGATGCCAGACGAGGAAGAACTGTCTTATCTAGCGAAACGATTAGTCATTGCAAAAAAAAAAAAATTGAATACAAAAAAAATTAAAACAAAAAAATTTCACTCTAATTTGAGAAAAATAAAACGGTATTCATAGGGCCCTACATATATCATGCATCTGAAGCTATAATTTTAATACTAAGCAACAGTGCATATTATATAGGGCCTATTTTATTTTTTTTTAAATGAAAATCTTTTTTTTTTGAAGGACCCAAGAAGGACCATGCACAGTCACTTTCCACACAGGCACAATTCATGTTTGGTTGAAATAATCCTTAAGCATGTAAATTTATAATTTCCTTCAGTTTAATTTAAATGTGCAATTAAAATAAATAAAAAATAAATGTATATTTTAAAGTTAAGAATTAGACAATTGCATAGTGAAAATGACTTCAAAGCACCACCTACTCTAATACTATTAAAACTTGTTTAAATGGGAACAAGGGATTTACAACATTAAAGAAATCCTTTATTTATAACATGTACATGAACAATCTAAAAGATTAGACACAACTATGGGACACGGTCGTGCAGCAGCGAGCAACAGTGAAAGAAACCTCAAGGCTGTAAATGTGTGAAATTGTATCCACCTTTTTCTTGTCGTATAAATGGGCGCGGCCATTTTTAAATTCTATGGGTCTGGCTTCTGGTCTCATCTGCGTCCACTCCGTCCAGCTATTTTTAGCTGAACAAAACAGTTCGTTTTGCTGCTTGATATTGAAAGTTGGTGTGTCTTATCATATTATTTTAATGTATTATCTGAAATTATGAACACACTGGTTTGTAGTGCAAACAGTTTTACCGTTTACTGCATGTTGTTATTATCCTCGTTATTTACCTATAGCGGCTAATGAACCGGAAGTCTCACCCATAGGCTTACTTCCGCGTTGAAGAAAAAGGTGGATAGGGCTCCATTCCTGTATGTTGCCTGGGGCCCCCAAATCACAAAATCCGCCCCTGCATACTCTGTGCATTCCCATTCGAAACAGTTAGGGTAGGTCGAAAAACCCCCCCATCTCCTCCAACTTCAAAATCGTCCTACATTGCTGCAGAAGTACCGACCCAATGTTTACAAAGTGAACGTGCAAAGAAGGTCAAACGCCCTTTACAAAAAAACGGTAAAACAGCGATGTAGGACAATTTAGAACGATTTTGAAGTTGGAGGAGAAAATGAGATGGGAGTTTTTCGATATACCCTAACTGTCATGAACCGGAATGCACAGAGTTCACGCGGAATTAGACAAGACGAGCGTTTGAGGTTAAAAAGTATATAAATTGTAATTTTAAATTTTTTTTGAAAATGACCTTCCACCCAGTGAACCCCACTGAAGTCCACTATATAGAGAAAAACCCTGGAATGTGTTCCTCAAAAACCTTAATTTCTTTTCGACCGAAGAAAGAAAGACATGAACATCTTGGATGACATGGGGGTGAGAAATTTTAATTCAGAAGTGAACTAATCCTTTAAAGCAGCACTATGTAACTTTTTCCTGTGTTCAAAATTTGCAAAATGTATATAATGAGCGAGTACTTCATGAATTCATCTTCCAAACCGCGTTTTTGTCTTATTCCGAATCACTACGGTACACTTATAATAAGTACTTCTATTTGGACTATTGTGGCCTGGTTGGGTCGTCTCCACTGCGGAGTAACACATACCTGCGTGAATCGCCATAGACATAAACTTAGAGAAGTAGCTCCGGTTGGAATGCTCTTCCGCGGGATGTGTGCAGTTATGTTTATTAACCGCTAGAGCACCAAAAGTTACATAGTGCTGCTTTAACTGAAAACGTTTAAATGATCAAAATTAATCTTTTGCAACTATTTGCTTTGTTCAACACCTGTTAGATCAGAGAGGAGAAGCCTTTCTTTCTTTCTTTCTTTCTTTATTTCTTTCTCTTTCTTTTCTTTCTCTTTCTCTTTCTCTTTCTTTCTTTCTCCCTCCCCTTACTCACTCTGTGCTTCTTATTTCTTATTTGTGCATCCTTGTTTCCTTTCTTCACTTCCATTTCTCATGTCTTAGCTCCAACCCCTTAGGATGCAAGAAAAGAAAATGAGGATGGAGGAATCAAAGCAAAGCTTATGGGTAAACTAGCTTGATGGACATCTCAATTCTCTAATTGCATCGTGAGGTGTAAGGAAGTTTTCAGGGGAGCTATGAGTGAGGATACACAGGTGTATCCTATGCGGAAGTCTTTCTTGTCGAAAAACCTTATGCGCATATAAATTCTTCTCCCCCTTCTTCACATCTGTCATAATTTTAATTAATGTTTTACCTTTGCAGTTTAAATGAACCATACATCTTATATTTTTCAACAGGGCACTTTGCTTTATTAATATATTAATAAATGAATATTTATAAAGAACCAAACTTTAACAACACAAGGGCAGATCTACTGAGCATAGCTGATGAAGCTTTGAAGTGATGCTTGAGTGATCAAGAATATTCCAGTGTACAAATAAGCTTTCCTTTGATTTCTCCGTCCTCATTTTCTCTCCTTGCATCCTGCCCTCACATCCTAAGGGATGGAGCTATGACTCGAAGAAAGGAAACTATAATGGGCAAATAAGAAATGAGAAGCACCCCTTTCTCCCTTCTTTCCTTCCCTCCATCCTTCCTTTCTCCCTTCCTTCCTTCCTTTCTCCCTTCCAGCCATCCAATTTTATTAAAGACTAGCACAGTGTATCACAATACTTTTATTCAAATAACATAATGTGTATGGCAGTGTCCTTTTTAAAAACTATTTGAACTTGCTCTTCATTTTCTTTAGATGTATCGCTATATGACAGCATTTCTGTTGGACAGTGGAGTGAGCATCGAGCCATGTAACCGCTATTCCTCTGAGACTAATGGAGCTAAAATCACATCCACCCGACACTGGTTAGAATCACTGCTTTTTTTTTTTTTTCCATAATTTTTCAGTTGTTCAAGATCAACATTTAAACTATGTTAATTATTAAATTCTAACACATAATAAACTGGTCTACTTTTTCAATTCTGTTGAAGACGGTGTTTAAAGATATGACAATGTTGAATTCTCCAGGCTTGTGGGAGAACGGGTGGAGGTCCTGCAGGGCTGTATAGCTGAGCTGAGCCCTGAGGATAGCGCTGTCCTCCGAGCAGGAGTGAATGACTTCAGTGTCATGTACTCGACGCGCAAGAGATGTGCTCAGCTTTGGCTGGGGCCGGCTGCCTTTATCAATCATGGTGAGAGAGCCCGTATGCATAAATGGATCCGTAATATTAATCTTTTTCAAAATACGGTCTTTGATAATGTACAGGATCTGATTACACTATTTTCTATTTTGTTTTTATTGCTGGGAGAAGACTGCAGACCCAACTGTAGGGTAAGATACTAAATGATTGCTTTTGCTTAACCAGCAAATCTTTTGAATTGCATACACTTTACACTACTATATATGTAGTGTATCTTGCAGCTTGAATGTCCATTTATGTACATTAGATTCATTAGACTTCTCTTTAAAGTTTAACTAGGTCTTGCTTGATCTGATAAAAGAGAGTAAGGCGTTTCTTTCATTTGCTTTCAGTTGTCATGTTTGTATTCACTCTATAATATATAAAACTATACCAGTTTTTCTTTAGTACAAATGACTGATTCGATACCTGCACGCAGTCGGCTGATGCGTGTGTGCACTGAGATGTGCTTAGGTACACATCTGTGTGTGATGCACCATCTTGGCATCTTGATTGTACACAGACAATGTCACAGTAGATCTGTGCAAGTGGTGAAATGCAGCCTAATAGACCTGTCACTGTCCGTTATTTCTTTAACAATTATCAAACAGCAGTATTGACAAGACAACCATTTACGGCTCATGTGTGGATCGCTTTAATAAGCCTTTTAAGAACACTTTGTTTCATGTCATTTGTTTCTTTGTTCCTTATCGAAGTGGCTTGTCTTGAATAATTGAGAAAGCAATGTTTCTCTCATTTAAACACTTGAAGGCTGTATGGTATTGTTTTTTATGTATTATTTATTTAAATAGTAAGGGGTATCAAGTGATTTTAACATTTTGTGACATTTCACTGGTGTTGGTATGTATTACTGAACCATGGTATCATTACAACCCTACCATGATAATAATGCAAGCGAAAGTGTTTACTTGGAAATTGGTGCTTGTTCTTTTAGAAAAACGTGAGACAATGTGCTGTTTTGTTGTAAAGCGAAGAGAGAAATAAGTATACTGATAAAGGGCAGTGATACAGAAATGAACATTTCTCCTGTATCATTTCTTTTCTTTTATCTGTATGCACCACTGATCTATATTATAAGTGCTATGCACATATATTCTACTCCGGTTGTGTTCATTTTAAAACATTGTACCCTTTACAGGATTTTAAAAAGCACTGAAAGATAATTTCAAACACTGTCCATTACTTTTACAGATAATTGAAACTAGTGCTGTCAAACGATTAAGATTAATCGCATCCAAAATAAAAGTTGTTTACATAATATATGTATGTGTACTGTGTATATTTATTATGTATATATAAATGCACACACATAGTATATTTTGAAAATATTTACATGTTTATATATTTATATTCTTCAATTTTATATTATGTATAAATATATTTAGTAAACAACAGTTTCAGTTTCCTGCCCTCAATTCCTTCCCAATTCAGTTTGTATTTATACATAATACATATACACAGTATATACGCATATATTATGTAAACACAAACATTTATTTTGGATGTGATTAATCGTTTGACAGCACTAATTTAAACCTAGCTCATATTTTTAATTTTAACTATTTGTATCAGTTGTCATGTTTGTATTCACTCTATAATATATAAAACTATACCAGTTTTTCTTTAGTACAAATGACTGATTCGATACCTGCACGCAGTCGGCTGATGCGTGTGTGCACTGAGATGTGCTTAGGTACACATCTGTGTGTGATGCACCATCTTGGCATCTTGATTGTACACAGACAATGTCACAGTAGATCTGTGCAAGTGGTGAAATGCAGCCTAATAGACCTGTCACTGTCCGTTATTTCTTTAACAATTATCAAACAGCAGTATTGACAAGACAACCATTTACGGCTCATGTGTGGATCGCTTTAATAAGCCTTTTAAGAACACTTTGTTTCATGTCATTTGTTTCTTTGTTCCTTATCGAAGTGGCTTGTCTTGAATAATTGAGAAAGCAATGTTTCTCTCATTTAAACACTTGAAGGCTGTATGGTATTGTTTTTTATGTATTATTTATTTAAATAGTAAGGGGTATCAAGTGATTTTAACATTTTGTGACATTTCACTGGTGTTGGTATGTATTACTGAACCATGGTATCATTACAACCCTACCATGATAATAATGCAAGCGAAAGTGTTTACTTGGAAATTGGTGCTTGTTCTTTTAGAAAAACGTGAGACAATGTGCTGTTTTGTTGTAAAGCGAAGAGAGAAATAAGTATACTGATAAAGGGCAGTGATACAGAAATGAACATTTCTCCTGTATCATTTCTTTTCTTTTATCTGTATGCACCACTGATCTATATTATAAGTGCTATGCACATATATTCTACTCCGGTTGTGTTCATTTTAAAACATTGTACCCTTTACAGGATTTTAAAAAGCACTGAAAGATAATTTCAAACACTGTCCATTACTTTTACAGATAATTGAAACTAGTGCTGTCAAACGATTAAGATTAATCGCATCCAAAATAAAAGTTGTTTACATAATATATGTATGTGTACTGTGTATATTTATTATGTATATATAAATGCACACACATAGTATATTTTGAAAATATTTACATGTGTTTATATATTTATATTCTTCAATTTTATATTATGTATAAATATATTTAGTAAACAACATAACATTTTTCTTAAATATATACATGCATGTGTTTGTATTTATACATAATACATATACACAGTATATACGCATATATTATGTAAACACAAACATTTATTTTGGATGTGATTAATCGTTTGACAGCACTAATTTAAACCTAGCTCATATTTTTAATTTTAACTATTTGTATGTGATTTCACTCTCTCTGTGTTTATAGTATTATTATTATTATCATTAACTCATTTCCATGTTTTTTTCAAGTTTGGGTTGTTGTTGTCCTAAATGTAAATACATTGACTGACTTATACAAAAAAAAATACACTACTGTTCAAAGATTTGGGGTCGGTAAGATATTTATTATATATTAAAGAAATTAATACTTTTATTTAGAAAAGATGCATTACATTGATCAAAGTGACAGTAAAGGTATTTATAATGTTACAAAATATTTCAGTCCTTTTAAACTTGAAAAATCTTACTGACTTCAAACGTTTGAACTAAAGTTTATTAGTGAACATGTATGTAAATTGTATTTTTTATTTTATTGTATTATTTTATCTGACTTCAGTCCTAACAGGGCATCACCCTTTTTTTAATTACATTTCCTTAATTTGTTTTCACTTGTTTCCCGGCATATGACTAAATAGATTATAGGCAAACAGTGTATACTGAAAAGTAATTTGCTCATACTGTTTCTGTTCCTCCTATTAGTTTGTCCCCGGAGATAAGAATGGAGCTTGTATAAAAGTGGTGCGTCCCATCTCACCGGGGGAGGAGATTACCAGTTACTATGGGGACAGCTTTTTTGGAGAGAATAATGAAATGTGTGAATGTTGCACATGTGAGAGGTGAGCGAATATACGTTTATACTGCTTCAAGGCCAATCTGCTGTGGGTATTATAGTGATGCGGGATCTATAACGCACAATTATCTCAATGGATGCTTGTAATTGGTCTGAACTTTATCAGGGTTTAATGTCAATTAGGTTTCTAATGACAGAAATACATTTAAAAGCCTTTTAAATCAGCTTTTATCACAACTCTAATGATGCCAATCGATGCAGGAGAGGAGAGGGATCATTTAAGAAGAGAGACCAGTCACCAGATGTGGCTTGCTCTGGGGATCCTTCAGGACAGAAATATGAGTTCAGAGAGACCGACCTAAGGCTTAACAGGAATAGGGGAAATGGCACCCCAAAGCCATTTCTCACTGTATCAAACTCAGGTATGCTTGTTATGCCATTCATATTTAGTTGTTTTCTTATTACTTGTGTCCTGGAAAAAAATGTATATGTTCTGAGTGTAAAATTACAATGGTTATAATTAAGCATCCCATGCAATTTCCTAATAAAGTGGTAAAAAGCCTGTATTGGCATAATCTCATTATGGCCAACCGCTTAACTCTGGATGTCTATTCTTCTTGTCTCATTCTCTTGTCAGCCTTGCCAATTAGGAATACATATTCCCAATGGACAAAGAGGAACTCCCTTGTTTTGAGCAAGATGAGAAAGACTGATAGGTGGAGGAGGAGGGAGGAGCATTGCAAACAGGTGGAAAAGAGGACACAAAACCTCTTATCATCTTTGCCTCACCTCAAGCTAAAGGAGCTGAGCATTTGCCTCTATCAGCACAGCACAAATTTCCTATTAAGCTGTAAGGACCCCTTGAGCAAAGAAAGGGCCCTGCTATACCTAATTGAGAAAGAGCGACCAAAACCAGAGAGGATCACAAAGAACAGCAAATCTGTCTCTCCACCTCTCAGTAGTGCCAACATGAATGGACCAGAGGAGAGGAAAGATGAGGATGGAGAAATGTTAAATGGAGACCCCGTTATTAGATTTAAACCCTTTACTCTTGGATGTGTTTCCAGTGTACATGAAAGAGACAGCATGAAGGCCAAGGGAGGTAACATTGATGTATCATCTGTCAGAATTGTCCACC
Source organism: Sinocyclocheilus grahami (assembly GCF_001515645.1). Taxonomy (NCBI): domain Eukaryota; kingdom Metazoa; phylum Chordata; class Actinopteri; order Cypriniformes; family Cyprinidae; genus Sinocyclocheilus; species Sinocyclocheilus grahami. Next base: position 2,307,892 of record NW_015505228.1, read on the forward strand.
AGGGCATTTCCTCAAGGACCAGGAATACCCTTCGTAGTCGTCTGAGCAGTCTCCAGACAAGGAGGCGATCTAAACTCTCCAGATTCAACAAAAGGAGGACCAGACTGATCAAATCCCATTCTAAACTCTCTACAGGGCAAAACGAATGCTCTGACTCGCAGACACGAAATGGGAAGCGGCAAAAAAGAAGCGAGGTTGCGTCCACGAACACTACTAACCCTGTTTTAATCTCTCCAGGTAAACCATGTAATGATAAACATGTACACGTTGATGGAGACGCTGGGACTAACAGTGACAAATCATCACAAACAGAGAGCACGGTGATCAGAGAGATGCAGCAGAGTGCCTTTAGGGATTGCCTCAGGGAAGTGGCTGGTGATGTTAGTGCTTGTGTAGCTTCAGAGACCTCAGGGGATAACAAGCAAAACCACAGGCAGTCTGTCTCTTCTAGCGCTGTTAGCAATACACCCTCCTTGTCTTCACCATCTCTTAATAGTCCTGTCTCTTTCCACTCAGGGTTAAATCGTTACCTCAGAGTCAGTCTGGTCAGGGTGGCTATCCCAGGAAAGCCAGAGGATGAAAGTACAGGTCAGAGGGAGGCAGACAGTAGAAGAGACAAGGTTACAACACCAGCAGCAGCGTCAGTACAGCAGAGCACAAAATTTAATGGGAGCAAAAACGGCAATAGACAAGGTAAGAAAGGGGTGAAGGAGTTGTATTTCACACCAGTAAATATGGAGAGTGCAGATAAGTACTTAAAAGTAACATGTGATTTAGAGACTGGCAAAAATACAGTCATACAACCTGTTGCAAAAGAACTTGTGGATGCGTACGGTAAGGATAGCCACAGTGAGCATGAAATTGAAGGCAAGCAAGATAATAAATTTGTAACGGTCGCATCTGTTGAAGTTACAATTCCCAAAAATTCAGAAGTTGCTGAAAAGAAACGGAAAAGAGCCGATAAGGATGAGAAACAAACACATGTTGAACGCATACCTGAGGTGCAGGATAAAGAAAGCACGATCAAGAAGCAGGAAGAAGTAATTGTTGAAGACGATCACTTGAAAAAGAAAGTGGTAACAGCACGTTTTGGTAGCAGGACTGTTGTTGTTAAAGAGGCAAGGGTACTGCTGAAGGATATTAGAAAGAATTTGAGTTGCAAGTTTAGTCAACAAGATAAGGACGCTAATGACCACCAACCTCCGTGCAGTTACAATGATAAAAGAGAAGCTGATAATATAAAGACACTATCACTTATTGACAATAAAGAGACAAAGGACAAGCATGAAGCACTTAATAATGGGAATGAGAACCCTAATAAAGGACTCACGGCAGCTGATCATCCAAATATACATGAAGATACTCAAGTGAAACAGTCAGAAAACACTTTGATTTCCTCAGAACCTCTATCCATGTGCAAGGTTTCTCTGGATCACAGTCCCCAGAGCAGCATTCCCTTAAAGAAACGAGCATTTCGAGAATCGCTTGATACAGACCCAGAACAGGATGTTAATGTACCTGCAACGCCATGTACTGATGTCAGTAAAGGCAAAGAACCCAATTCAGACAATCTGTTACCTAAGCCAAGCGAAAGCAGCAGTGTGGATACAACATTGTTGAAACATTCAGAATCAAGTTTAACTCTCAAAGGCAATGTTGGGTTCAAAAAGCGTGGCTCATCCAAGTTGATAAAGACTTCGTCTAAACAATACTGTAAAGCTCTTCAGAGTGCTCATCGTGGACCAGGGAGAAGCAATGTCAGAGTTCCTGAATGCAGAGAGGGCACAAGTAATGTACATGTTTGTGAGAGGACAATCAATGACCCTAAGCATGAAACATCTAAAATGACAGAAGCAGTCAATTGCAACGTGGGAGAGAAGAACCAAGCGAAAAGTGACAAAGGAGTAGAAGGAAGAAATAAAGGACCAGGGGACTGTGAGATTACAGATAATATTGAACATGCCATCAGCGATGAGTTGTCTACCTCAAATGTTTCGGATAACACGGAAGAAGAGCAGAAGCTTATCCGCAGAATCCGCCTTAAGAGGAAGAGGGGAAAGGAGTGGGCAATGGAGTGTACGGATGAGGCAAAAATTGTTGCGGACAAGTCAAGCCCACAGCAATGCTTGGCTTTAGTTGACCCTTTTAGGGCCATTTTGGATTCTGTCTCAATTTTAAATGCAGAAATGGAGAGGATTCGGGGTCATGGGGAGGCCGATAACGGCGTAGGTTTGGAGAAAGCCACCAAAGCAGTTCAAGACGTGCTGGAACATTGCAGAAAAGAATGTGCAGCTAAGCCATGTAAAAGACAGCAAAAACTATCGGCTGTTTGCATTAACAAGAAGAATGTTAGTACACCAAAAGAAATTGTTCAAGACAGTAGTGATGTTACCGACAAGCAAATACCACAAAAATCATCTGATCCAAAAATTGAGGCAGACATTGATGACATTAAACCGTTACCTCTGATTAGATTGTGCAGGAGAGCTGAAGGCAAGTGGGAGGTGGAGTGGAAAGAAGCTCACAATGAAGATGGGAGCACCGATACTGTGCACAGGGAGCCAGAGAAATTAACATCTGTCTTCTCTACAGCAGCAATAGTGGAACAGATGCCTCTCGGCAATGTTAAAGACGAAAACCCGTCTCAGTGCCAGCAACTAATGGCGGGGCGTAGTTGTACCAAGGGGACAGAGACCTTCAGAGATCCACTGAGTTTTGAGACTTCACCCTTACCATTATCCCTTTCACCTTTGTCACTTTACTCTCCCTGTTATGATGGGCTGGCAGGAGTTAGTAATGTCAGTGGGAGTATTCAAGCAAAAGAGAATGTAAGAGAGCAGGTGTCAGACAATTTCGATAGTCTTAAGCCTGGAGTTAGTAGAAGTGACAATAAAGAAAGCAATGACATTTGCTTGAGTCACAATTTGTTACAGATTAATAAAAGTCTGTCAAAACTCCAGGCTCTGAGCCAGTCACAGGTATGCGAGAAAAGTGTGCCCACTATTACCAGTGTAGCCGCCTCTCAGATTCAGTCTCCTCCCATTTCTCCCTTTTCCACCGATTGTGGCTTTAGTAACTATTCTGAAGATGTGCTTGAGTTTCCATGTTTAAATCTCGAAAGCTACGATCAGATGCCTGCACAAAACAACTTGGCAGGCTCTTTAATAGATTACTATCCTGGTGAACCACATAACACCGGGTCCTTCAGCAGCCCCTTTTCCCAAAGTCCCACTGATGCATGGGATCCGGAGACCCCTTACCTAGGATCCCCAAGCCCAGTGAGTAACTTCAGTAGTGATGAGGAGCTAAGTTTCCCGGATATTGTCTTTGCTCAGTCTGACACATCCTCATCTATTGGTGCATCTCAACTCAGTCTCTTTAGAGATAAGCTCTGTAATACAGCCACGAGTTCTGCTCCTCTTCAAGACCCCGAGAAAGATTTGTACTTGTCTGATGGCGAGTTGTCAAAAACTCCCATAGAGCTCCAGGTCCAGGAAGTTTCAGCAACACAGTTTCTCCCCAAAGACTTGACAATGTTTAACAATGCATCTACAAGTGCTAAACAGCCTGGGCATCCAAATTCACGCCTGCATCCTCAGGATAAAAAGTTAAACTTTCTTGATTCCATTGTTAACTTGAAGTCCTCTGAGTCAGGCCTTGCTAAAATTGACGTTAAAGACTATGGACCTCTCAACCTGCGTAACTCAAAGGTTAAATACGAATCTGTCTTTCCAAACCAGTCAACACAAAGTCTACATGGTGCTGGACCTCAGAGTAGCCTTGTTACACCCTTCCATGCTGATTATCCAGGTGCATTCAGCTCTGGTAATGCACTTTTTCGTAGCAATGACAAGAAGCTTCCTTTTTTTTCAAACCCCAAGAATGTCTTGAAAAACGAGGAAGGCCAGAATGCTTGTCGAGTTTCTGTGGCTGCAGGCAGCTCAAAATCTCACAACAACCTGGAAAGCATCTATGCTTGTCCAGGTCCATCAAGCTCTCACAGTGGAAAAGAGTCTTCTGCTAGATGTCCTAATGCTGGGTTCTCAAGATTGGCTGAAAATCTGCAAAAAAATCCAAAGAATGTCCCTTCCAAACAGTACCCTGCTAATCCCGGTCCGCAAGGTGATCGCATTCACCCTGTTTACTTTATCAGCTCTAGCAAAACCACAACAAACTTTTTCAAGAACAATGCAGGCCTAAAGTCCCAGATCTCAAGACATGATAAAGATCCATCTCTGTCCTCCGCGTTTTTATTTCCCTCATCTCAAGGTTCTCAATCTTACAGTACATCACAAAGCAAACTCTCAAAATTGGAAAAACCCCATGCTGTTGTGGCTCCCACTCAAAACACTCAACTTTCTGGAGTGTCTTCTATCCAGCCCAATAAGAATCAGATGTGTTCAAACATTTCTCACTGTGATTCTTCTGATTTCAACTTCAGCTCCTCTCTTTCACCTCCTGCGTCGCAGCACAGCAGTCCTCATCTGGGATACAGAGAATCCTCAATCCATGGGGTCCCTTTGATTAAAACTCAGTCAACTACCTTTGAACACAGTCAAACTCCTCACCAGTCTTATGTAGTGAACTTCACCGGAGATCATTCTCTGACACTGGGCTACAGTGAGGATGGTGAAAGCTTGAATTATTCTGGTTCAGGACCTGCAAATTACACTTATCATTGTCTTATGGAGCCTTCGGGAACTCAAGGAAGGCTGGTTGTAGAAGCGTGTGGTCCCTCAAACTTCTCACCTCCTCCCTCTGTGAGTAGGTTTGCAGGGTCTAAAGTCCACGCAGGCCAAAACAGTAAGGATCAGCAGCATCAGGGGACAGGAACTCACTCATGTAATTCTCTACACTTCTCCACCTCCCACTCGCAAAGCACCCCCATAACGGAACGCAAGCCTAAGAGACTTAGGCTTGTGGTGACTGACGGTACAGTGGATCTGGACCTACAATATACTGATTAATAACGACCATTTGTCATTGATATGCTGAGACTTTATTTATTTCAAACAACTTCAATGTAATATGTTCTTTTTGTTTTCATTAAACTTGTATCATGTAAAATGTCCTGTTCTTAGCATCGAAACAGATTTTCTTGAAATATTTAAATACATATTTTTATTAGCACACTTGCTCAGTTATTTGTATGCTACATGATGAATTTTCTTTAGTACCTTATTATAGAAGATAATATTTTCATGCTAGTGGTTCTGTATTAAAACCGAGAAAAATAGATATTCTGTTCGTCCTGTAGTACATTAGACTTGCCACATGGTGGGGATGTTGTTCTCCACAATGTGAAAATTCTGTTTCCTCCTAGCCTTTTCAGTTCGGAGTTGGCAGTCTAGATTGCAGAACATGTGACCGATCATATGTGAGAAAAAGAAGTGTGGCTGGCAACTTGCACAGTTCAGTGGGGTAGCACATGAAGGACCAGAGCAGGGAGCGTGTGTTTTAATTTAGGGTTGTTTGAAAGCCCATTTGTCAAGTTAAATGAGAGTGTGCACCACTGACTGCACAAATATTTGTGAGACATGTGACAAACATACTTTTTGAGCAGCTCTCATCCTGCAGCAGCTGCTACATTAAATGCATACAAATCACGGCAATTTCAGCATCTTTACCACCTGTTATGTCATTTATTTGAATAGACTCCCATCTTTTCCACACAAATCACACGCACTTTGCAAGCACAAATGAGTTTTGGCATTGGATGCCCTTTTTAACATCAAACATTTGTCTATATCCGCTTCATGGGGTTTTGTATCATATTGGGCATTGCTTTGGTACATTGGGCCAATGCATAATTAATTAGTTACCACTTGTATTACTCTAGAGAGATGTTTAGTGCCCTTTGGAGCTGATCCTTGATCAGACTCACTTAACACTTACAGAATATTGTTACGATAATGTACTGTAGTCCTACAGGTCACCAAGACCCAAAAGCTGACATCATCTCCGACCGTATATATTGTGTTGGGGTTTTTTTTTACCTCCCCAGTACATGTCAGATATGAAATACGTTTGATGGTTTCTTCTCAGTTTTAATAGTTGCAGACATGAGAGAGCCCTGGGCTATCCTACATGTTTATAACGTAGTTTGTGTTAAGCCTTGGTCTATGAAAAGCCAGTGTATTATATTTATTTTAATATGTTCTTAAAGGCATAGTTCACCCAAAAATGAAAATTCTGTCATTAATTACTCACCCTCATGTCATTTCAAACCCATAAGACCTTTGTTCATCTTCGGAACTCAAATTAAGATATTTTTGATGGAATCTGAGAGCTGTCTGACCCTGCATAGACAGCAATGCAACTGAAATGAGATCTGTAAAATAATCCATGTGACATCAAGGGTTCAACCGTAATTTTATGAAGCTACGAGAATACTTTTTGTGCGCAAAAGAAAAAAAAAAAGACTTTATTCAACAATTCGTCGTCTCCGTGTGAAAAGTGGTTATTTTTTTCTTTTGCGCACAATGTATTCTAGTAGCTTCATAAAATTACGGTTGAACCACTGATGTCACATGGATTATTTTACAGATCTCCTTGCTGCATTTCTGGACTTGGGAACATTTCAGTTGCGTTGCTGTCTATGCAGGGTCAGAAAGCTCTCGGATTTCATCAAAAATATCTTAATTTGTGTTCTGAAGATGAACGAAGGTCTTGCGGGTTTGAAACGACATGAGGGTGAGTAATTAATGACAGAATTTTCATTTTTGGGTGAAGTAACCCTTTAACATGGTGCTTCAATATAACTGAATTTTTTGATTGTACTGAACTTAATGTATATTACCATTTTTTTAATATCTACAATTCAGATGTATTTTTTCCGGTATGTCTTGTATGGCCATCCTGTTTGTTACTTAGGACATTTGAGATAAATTTTAAATTGTAATGTTCAACTGTAAAATTGTAAAAAAAAATGAATGCAATTAAAGTGAAACGATTTTAAATGAAACTGTTCATGGTATTTTATCTATCTATCTCAAAATGAATGTTTCTTTTGGAAAGGGTAATTCTCTCATTCATTCTTATTGATTTATTATTATTATATTGATTAGGCCTTGTATGGTTTTATTAGGAGATTAATCTGACTGAAGAGTCTATATATTTCCTTTTTCAACTCATTTAAGCCATTTAAGTTTCATCAGTGTTCTCAAAGAGTGCTACCAGTAGATATTTCTTCAAGGTTACAGGTATTTTCTGCAGTGTCTGAATTGGCCTAATTGCTGCAAAGACTATATAAATGACTAGCCATAGGAGAGAGAAGGGAACATTAAAATAATCTGTATATCATCTACTCGCAAACACATACAAATGCATAAGCATTTGACGTGTTCCACCCACAATTTATCTTTATCGTCTTTTATCAATCACTGCTGCTCATTCAGATTTAACCCGTCACTAAGCCTTTTTTTTGTTTCTTCACTTCTTTTCATCTTAATCTGGTTGTTTGCACTGTCTTGCATGCATATTTAAAATGTGCACTTTATTTTTCTGCTTTCCTAATTGCTTACAGCTAATCTTTTTGATGTTTTTTCCTCCTCTTCTTTTTGTTTTAGCCATCTTTTTCCGAACTATTTAGCTGTCTACATTCCTTGTTTGTTCGTTAATTTTTATTCATGCCATATTTTCACCCAGCTGCCTCTGTTACAGTACTTCTGGTTCTTCCTCATCCCTCAATCCTTCTTTCAACCCTTTGTCCACTTCCTTTTTGTTTCTAATCGCCTGTTCATCCCCTTTCCCATTCTTGACCCATTTTCTCTTCTCTCAACAGGGAGCAGAGGGTTAACTCTGAAGCCAAGTGGAACAGCTTTTTTCATAAGGAGGACACCGGCAACAAGGCAGTGGATATTGAGGCGGTGAAAGGCTGAACCTTTGAGGCACTGCGGAAAACACTGTAGGACCCAAAAACCTTGCTGTATCACCATGACTTCCTTTGCGCAGATGTAACAATTCGTAAACCCAGGCTCCAGTTTACTGCGAAAGCAGGTGACGAAAGACCTCAACATTCAATTCTTGCTGTTGACTCAGATCTGGTGACCCAAGGTTTTGCTTCTTTTGAAGACACTGCCTTGCTCACTGGCAAATGTTACAGGTGGGTTTGTGCCACAAAAGAGATGTACAGTAGCATCCTCCATTTTATCTGGCTTCAGTGTGAGACAGGCACTAGCCCGCTTGATTCATCTGTGCTTTCTTCTCTTTTTGAATTATTCAGTAATCCTTTCCTATACCCAACCATCCGTTCTCCCTCCCTCCCACCTTCCTGTACACGTAATGTTACTTAACATTTACAGTTTAAAATGGCTAAATTAACCTTTCCATCTGTTCCCTGGTGGTAACTCCAACCCTTTCTCTCCATCCCCGTTTTATGCTCGTTTTGTCAGATGAAAATTAAATCTTTAAAACTGAGCCATTAAAAGATGTTCCTTGATAATTGCCACGCGATTATATTTTGAAATATTTATTCAGTGTCCTTTTCCCTCTGTTTTTTGTCTAATTTTAAGTTTGCAGTGCTACAGTTCAACATTCAGTTTCAACAAGCTCTCCAGAATATTATGTGATGTTTATGTGAACTCTGAAGTGTAAATGTACTAAAAGTTATAACATCATCTCTAAATTAAGAACCAGTGACCTCCCTTAGAGAGCCATGTATATGGCGCTATTTAGCAGCCTGAAAGCTTGTTGTCATATCCACAGAGGGTGGAAATGGATGGATAATAGATTAGGACAGTGGAAAGGAGGAGGCACTTTCACCCCTTTAGATTTGAAACAGGCAAAGCGGACAAACTGCCATACAGTATTAGTGTTTGTAGAGATTGAAATCGATCCAGAAGTGAATGATGAATTCTTTCCTTAACTGGACGTTCAAGTTCCACAATGTCTCAGTGCTAATTTAGCAGACAATTGTATATTGAATTACTTGCCCTATGACATTAAGCTATTTGTAAGCTGTCTCAATCAGTGTCTTTTGCCAGTGGTTTTGAGTGTGTCTGCTGGAGATAGAATTATCAAACACAGTTAGCGTTAATGTAAACACAATTATATTAACCAAAAGCCTTTTTGGATGTGGTTTGGAAGTGATTTTAGTGTTACTGGATGTGACAGACTAAGATGTTCGAGTTAGGCACATCTGGTGTAAAACAGCTATACTTAATTCTCAGAAACAGTTGTGTGATGAAGGAAAAGAGAGACAAGGAATAGCTATGACTCTCAAAGAGGAAGATGGGTTGAAGGAATTTTTGCTAGTAGCGACTTAATGGATGAGTAAGGAAAGATGTATGAGGGAGTTTCAGAGACACAGCACCTAGTGCTATAAAGCAAAGTAAATGGTAGAAGTGATGAAAGCTTGATAACGACAGTGGATGAAAATAGTGAGGGATGGAAGCGAGGAATTTGTAGATGGAAGTTAAAAGCCAGACTGATTTAATGTTGAAGGAAGAAAATATTTGCCCAAGTAGCAGGAGACATGAAAAGAAGTGATGGAGCCATAAAGGCAAGACTTTGCAGTGGAGAAATGTTTTTGTTGCGACAATAGCAGGTGCAGAAATGACTATCATATGTTCACTATTGCACTACTGTACCACAAAAATCTGAGAGCAGCATTGTCACTGATTATTGTTAAGGTATTGGTCTGGTTTGATTTGTTGTGAATTGTCACCAGTTTTTTTTTTTTAATTGCTGCACAGTTATGTAAACTGATACACAGTCCATTTCAAATAACTTTATAGTCTGTCTTGTCTCACACATTGATTTTCAGTCATGCATGGATTCATGATGGTCTCGCGTTAGGGTGCATCAGAAAATCCAAAATGTAGAAATGTTTTGGCCTTATATCTAATGCATGCCATATCAAGTAAACATTATGGTCAAATTTCATATTTTAAATTGTATATTTACCAGGACAACCTCACCCGAAAAATAACAAATTACGTACAATTATGAAGCTTAGCATTTGCAATTCAATATTTATGAGTTTCAACAAAACTTTTAGCATCATTGTGCTCTAGCAACATTACCAAACCTATAATGCAGTTAAAAGTATATCACTTATTACATTCTTTGACAGTAAAACATAAAATATCATTCCAATTATTTCATACTGTACAACAGTGAAAATGACATGTAGCAGAGTATGATAAGACATGTAAACCTGGTATTGACGTCAGGACTAAAAAATTGGCCCCCTTTCAACTGATGAGTTGGACTTTGAGTTGAATTAACTTGAATTAACGGAACTGAATTGCCATGAAGCTGAATTTCAATTCAGAGAAATTCATGACCTACTGGAAAATTAAACGTTCTTCCACCCTAATCTATCAGTAGAATTTTTTTAAACCTTCGATTTTTTTTTTCTTGTTTCATTATTTTTGAGGTTATAATAAATTAATTAATAACATTATGTAATTTATTTCTCTTTAATAGAAGAGCACCAGCACCTTTTTTAAGTATCCCCTCTATTAAGATTTTGAATATTAAAAATCTATATGTAAAATTAAATACTAAAAAAAAAATTATATATATATATATACATATACAGTGGGGAAAAAAAGTATTTAGTCAGCCACCAATTGTGCAAGTTCTCCCAATTTTGTTTCTGGTGTCCTTTGCCAGCTCTTTGGTCTTGGCCATGGTGGGGTTTGGAGTGTGACTGTTTGAGGTTTTGGACAGGTGTCTTTTATACTGATAACGAGTTCAAACAGATGCCATTAATACAGGTAACCAGTGGAGGACAGAGGAGCCTCTTAAAGAAGAAGTTACAGGTCTGTGAGAGCCAGAAATCTTGCTTGTTTGTAGGTGACCAAATACTTATTTTACCGAGGAATTTACCAATTAATTCTTTAAAAATCCTACAATGTGATTTTCTGGATTTTTTTTTTTCTCATTTTGTCTCTCATAGTTGAGGTATACCTATGATGAAAATTACAGGCCTCTCTCATCTTTTTAAGTGGGAGAACTTGCACAATTGGTGGCTGACTAAATACTTTTTTGCCCCACTGTATATATATATATATATATATATATATACTGTATATATTATCAACATGCAGTGCACTTAGTATGTATTCAGCTGATGTACCAAATAATGTATGTATTCAGAGATCCTTTCCTTTGAAATCTGTTCACAAGTGGTCACAGAAGATTTGAGATATTGCTACCAGGGTCCCTGATTGATTCTGCTACATTGTCGTGTGTAGGGGTCTGTTAAATAGCAAGCGAGATAAAGGTAAAGGTACGAAAGCTGTCACTGGGCCGGTACCTTTTCAAAAGGTACACCTTTGTACCTAAAGGGTCCATATTGGTACCTAAAAGATACAAATGTGTACTCTGCCTCAGTGACATCTTTTGTACCCTTTTTCCTGAGTGAGTACTTATTTTGGCAAAGGCCCCTGTAGTATTTTTACAGGATTCATCCCCCACCACTTTTTACTTCTGTCTTTGCTGTTTCCTACCTCTCTACATTCCTCTGTCCTAATAAGCACTCACTGAACCTTTCAATCCCATCTATAATATCTACAATTAATTACATTTACAACCCCTCTTACTTTCTTTCCCCTCCATTTTTCTCCCTCTTTCCTTCCCCAAGCTAGTAAGTGGTTCACTCCTCCTCTTACAGATGTATTTTCTGTCCTCAATTCATGTTTTAACACAGTTGGCATTTGCTGCAGAGCCAACATTTCTTCAGTGGACCGCATCTAAAGGAGTGCTCGCTCATGAAACCGCTATTACCACGTCTTCCTCAGTAGTCTTCGCCCCATGCTGCGAATTGCTTTCTTTTGTTTCCTTGTAATGAATTTAGCCTGAGTTCACTTTATTGCTTTGTGCAGAATGTGTAGCCTGATGAATTTTTCATTTCATCTCTCTCCTTCTCTCATGCCATCCTCAGAAACCACCATAGTCTTAAGAAATCTCCTCCTCATCCTCAGTCAAAAGTCTAGAACTCCTCACAACATCAAAGAAAGCCGGAGAAAAGGAGAGCGGGAAGGAGGGGTCTGCCTTGTATCTGGGTTCTGATGGAGAAGACGGTGGAGAAGAGGGGGAGGGGCAAAAGCGATTGAGAGAGAGAGAAGAGAGAGAGAGAGAGAAAGGCAGGTATGGAGGGAGGGAAACAAGAGGATGTGAGAGGAACGAAGCCAACCAACCAGCTGAAAGAGAACGAGCGATCGGGGCTGTTTGAACGTGGCAGGGAGAAAAGGAGGGAGGAGGGAAAGAGAGAGTGTGAGATCGTTTGTCAGAACCGAGGAAATAGAAGTGTTACTATTGCACGGCAACTGGAACTGTGTCTGCCCGCTGAGGATATGCATTGGCTCCCAGCACTCACCGGCTCGCAGGACACGCTCTAAAATGTAATTTCCAAAGGCCTAATTGTTGCCGCGGTGATTTATTTTGCTCCATTTCATTTTTCTTTCTTTTTTTTTGTTTTATCTGCCTTCTCTCTCTCCTCTCCTTCTCTTTTTGTCGTTGTTGTATTTTTTCCCCCCGTTTTTTTTTTTTTTTTTACCAGCTGCTGGATTTTCCCCTTCTTTTATAACTGCTGTCATTCTCTCCATTTACAAAGGAGGGATCTACAAATAGAGGCAACCACAGCAAGACAGTAAGTGGGGCTTCTTTCTCTTAATGCCTGTGCCAGGGGGGTGCATGGAATGGGAGGCTGTGAAAATGTGCAGAGGATGAGCGATGAATGGATCCCGAAAGGGCTTATGAGTGTAGACGCTGGCTGGTGGTTTGCCATTTAAAGTTGAGCCATTCAGATCTGGAGATATGAGCTATTGGGAAACAGAGGCGACCCATGCATGCGCTGTGTCTGTTGTACAGAGTGAATGATGTGAGGTGATCAGACTGGGCTGGTGGTGCTTATTATCTGTAGTTTGGCTGCAGCAGCGTGAGAATCTGATCTTCCTTTAAAGAGACAGAGGGTCGCTTAACACAGGAGGTGCACAGAAAGAATAGGTGAATACTGTATCAGCAGGGAGTACGTTTTTCTGGATATATGGCATTGCTGTGAGAGAAAGAGCTTGGCACAGAAAGATCATCATAATGACAAGTAAATGATACAAATCAGCAGAGTGTAATGTTTTTTTCTCCTCTGTATTTTAAAGGGAGAAGCCTGATATGCAGTATCCTGTCACTCCCTGAAACACACCCACCCACATACATTGGCATGCATGCAGACTTACTCACCGAGCAGTGCTAACGGACTGATCTGCAAGCGTGGCAGCTCTCTCGTATGATTGCATCTCTTAAATGCCACATCAGTTTTCTTTCCAGTTCACTGCCTTTTGTCTTTCTTTCTCGTAAGCATATCCAGTGAATGACAGAATTGGCTGTTAAAGGGATAGTTCACCCAAAATGAAAATTCTGTCATCGGTTATTCACTCATGTCATTTCAAATTTTTATGAAATCTTCATCTATCAGTCTTTATTCTGTGTAGCACAAAGGGTGGAATATTGAATATTATACCGGTCACTCTTTCCATGCAATTACAGTGAACTGAAGATTCAAAAAGCACCATTGAATGTGGTCCATACGACTAGTGCACTCTATTCCAAGTCTTATGAACCCATGCAAAAGCTTTGTTAGTACAGACCAAAATATAGGTTATTATTTAATGATAATCTTTGTGCACAAATGTTTTGTGAAGCGCATCAACCGATTCATTAAAAAAGATCTGACTTGATGTGATCACGAATCCACAAACACGCCAAGGAGAGCTAGAGCAAATGTCTTTTTAGTGAATAACAGCTTAAGTTCTTTTATCTTTTTGTCACACAGATCTATTGTATAACGTCAGATGATGCAGAATATTGCACCTCTGACAGTCATATGGACCCCTTTTATGATGTTTTTGTGTTCTTTTTAAAGCTTAAAAGCTTCAGTATCCATTAAGTATATTTCTATGTGGAACTGAACTGTCTTAAAAATTTCTCCTTTTGCTTTCCATAGAAGCAAGTCGTACCCAAACAGATAAACAAAAAACTGATTTTTTATTATTATATTACATTTTTCTAGTACATGCCATTTATCCTAGATTAATATTTATTATAAAAAGTTGTGAATATAAGTAGGCTAGGTACTTTTCAGGTGATTCCCATAATCACACTATTCGCTACAGATTCTCCTCCGCCCACAGACACACTGCTGCTCAGACAGCCCACTGAATGCTCCTTATCTAGACAGCCAACTCCTCACCTCACAGGCTAGAAGTGGCACACAAGTGAACCGACAAGCAAACATTCTCTCCTCTGCACGGATGTGAAGAGATCTTGAGTCTGCATGTGCTGCTTTACAGGGAGTGTGTGTTGATTTGGTTTGGGACTGTCCTCTGCCATTATCTGCTGAATCTATTATTAGAAGCCTTTGTTTTTCGCGTATATCCTCCTCTGATACATTGTCTGTGCTCAGAAGAGGGAAATTGTAGCAGGTCTTTGCTGCGGTCACCCATAATTACATGATATATGTATTTCTAGCCAGTTATTGAGAGAGAGAGAGAGAGAAACAACATGGGGGAGAGAAAAATAAACAATGAAGCCAAAGAGAAATGAAGATCTGTGGATAATTACCTCTACCAGCTGTTAAAAATGAAGACAATATTTGGAAAAATTACTAAATAAATTTATATTTCCCAGTAAAATAATAAAAATTTCTTAAAACTAATAAGACTTGTTTTCAGAGGATGTGTTTGCTTGTTTTTACTAAATCACTACATTTGGTTATTATGCTTAAAACTCAAAATTACAATTTTCCAATAACAAGCAAACTGATTAAGAAAATGTTTTTTGCAGTAGAAAAAAAATGGAGGGAAAAATATATAGAGTTGTAAAGTCTAGAAGGGAGTTTATTTCTTCACAAACAAAATGTTGTTACATTTATACATAAAAATACATAAATGAATTAAAATAAAAAAATATTTGCCAATAATAGGATAAGAGAAGCACAAACTTCCAAATATGTTTTCCTGGCACAGATATTAGGGCAGAATGGTGTTGCCAACATTGCATGTAATTTCTTCCTCAGTCACACGCTGTCAAAACTGTCACCCGCTCTCTTTTCTCACACTCTCTCTGTCTTTCCTTTAAACACACACATACACACAAGAGTCTTTCCGGTGTAGTGTGAGTTGTTCGCTTCGGGGGGATATGAGATAGGATGACAGTGTGGATAATCAGACAAAGGCACACAAAGTGAGTTAAGTATTAGCCACATTGAACGGGCCATTGATAAATTGGGAAACTAGAACACCACTGACACCCTTCCATTCAATGCTCTGGAAAACCCGGCCTCTCCTCTCATTTGCATTGCCCCATACATATCATGCATAAACATATAGATGTGTCCAGAGTAGGGGTGTGCAAAACCACATATTTATTGTGATATTATATACTTAGTCATGTGATGAATCCTCAGCAGTCATTCCAGTCTTTAGTGTCACATGACAATTATAATTATCATCAAATAAATAATTATAATTTGCTGCTCAAGAAACATTTTTTATTAATATCAGTCTTGAAAACAGAAGTGCTGCTTAAAGGGATAGTTCACCCAAAAATGAAAATTCATTTGAAAACTCACCCTCATGTCGTTCCAAACCCGTAAGACCTTTGTTCATCTTCGAAACACAAATTAAGATATTTTTGATGAAGTCCCGAGACATCAGTGGTTCAACCGAAAATCTATGAAGCTATGAGAATACTTTTTGTGCGCAAAGAAAACCAAAAATAACGACTTTCAACAATTCTTCTTCCCCGAGTTACCATCTACCGCCATTATACCGTACTCTATTAAGAGTACCATGACGCATACATGTGCTGCCGCTGACGTAGAACACGGATGCGCTGTGCCTTGTTTATGAACAGAGGAAAGCACGTGCATGTGTCATGGTACTCTCCATAATAGCGGTAGATGGTAACTTGGGGAAGAGGAATTGTTAAATAAAGTTATTTTTGTTTTTCCACACAAAAAGTATTCTCATAGCTTCATAAAATTCCGGTTGAACCACTGATGTTACATGGAATATTTTAACAATGTCCTTACTACCTTCCTGGGCCTTGAACGTGGTAGGACCCTTGCAGTCTATGGAGGGTCAGAAAGCTCTCGGATTTTATAAAAAATATTGTAATTTGTGTTCTGAAGATGAATAAAGGTCTTACGGGTTTGGAACGACATGAGGGTGAGTAATGAATTTTCGTTTTTGGGTGAACTATCCCTTTAATATTTTTGTGGAAGCCATTATACTTTTTCAGGATTCTTTGATGAATAGAAGTTTAAAAAGCATTTATTTGATAAAAAAAATCATTTGTAACATTGTAAAAGTCTTTACCGTCACTTTTCATCAATTTAATGCATCCATGCTGAAGAGAAGGACAACTAGTACTGCAGGTATGTGAGAGTAACATCAACCATCCTGACCCATCCCTAGTATTTCTTTCCAGTCATTTCATATTTGTGTTTATTGCCTCTTCCACGTCTTCGTTTAGAGATGTGCTGGTATGTGCGAGTACCGCCACTCTCTTTGTAGTTCAAACACTTCTCTCTCATTATGCTTAGAAGAAGGATCTCCTGCAACGCATCCTAACACTCGTAACAGTAAATGAGGAGAAATGTTCTCATCTCAACATAGTAACAGCTCACACCATTTCAGCAGGCTTAGATAAATGATCACACACTCACAACTCAAATCTACTGCCGATGTGGACAACCTGACGACTATACACTCTTAAAAATAAGGGTGCTTCAAAAGGTTCTTCAAGCGATGCCATAGAAGAACCATTTTTGGTTCCACAAAGAACCATTCAGTCAAAGGTTCTTTAAAGAACCATCTCTTTCTTACCTTTTTGTAATCTGAAGAACCTTCTTTCGCCACAAAGAACCTTTTGTGAAACAGAAAGGTTCTTCAGATATTAAAGGTTCTTTATGGAACCATTTAGACAAAAAGGTTCTTCTATGGCATCGTGAAGCACCTTTATTTTTAAGAGTGTACCACACAGAGCAATTGTGATCAATGTAATCTGAAGTTCTTCTCACATTGTCCTTTGAAATGAGTAGATACAAATGTGGCATTCAACAAACATTTCCATCCTGAGCGTTTTCTAATAACACATTTGGCTGTCTAAGGCAGTGGGCTCTACCTGGCCAGCATGCATCGATACCAATGGCTCTGTGTAAATCAGGCCAGTGTGGAGGCCTGATATGGTGTTCACGGTTTCATTTCTGTTCATTTTACTCAACTCCTAAGAGGTTGTGTTTGTTCTCAGTTCCATCCTGGCTTTTTTGCTGTTCCCGACCACTTCCCCTCCTCCTCGTCCACTCTTTAAGCACTTTACTTCTCTGTCCCCTGTACAGTCAGTGAGTTTTCCTTGCCCTTTCATCCTTTTCTCTCTCTGTGTGTGTTTGCCCAACAGTTGAAGATGGTGAATCTCTCCCTCCTCTAATATTTACTGTGTAGGCTCTTGAGGGGGGAGAGTTCAAGCTTTCGGGATTTAGCCCAGTCGTTTTACGCACTTCCGCTCACGTTTTTTTCTCCTTCTCTCATTCCGCTCGCGGTAAAGGACTGATCTGGGACAGACGGTCTCCCTTGTGCTCTGGCCTACTTCAGCTCTGTCCTTTCTCTCTCACCTCCCCAAACTCACTCACTCCTCTTTTCCACTTTCCATCTGTCTCTCCCTCTTTTGCCCTGAGTGTGTCTCTCTTTGGCGTTTGAGCTGATGACTAGTGTTGGGGGAAGTTACTTGTAAAACTAATGCATGACAAAGTTACGTTGCTTTTATAAAAATGTTTTTTTTTTAACAATAGAAAAGCTTTTTTTGTTTTTTTTTTAACAATAGAAAAGCTTTTTTTGTGCCATGGACAAGTGGTTTTCCACTGACACGTTTTGTGTCACATACAGGCCATACTGCGAAAAGTGCACACTGATTGTCATGACAATGGCAAGGTTTTTGGCGGCCATACCTGCGGGCTCAAGGACAGAGGAGATCCACTGCTGCTCTGAGGCATCACCAGAGACAGAGTACGGCTGGATTTTTCTTAAGCACAAAGCTTTATTTTCGTTTAGTAGAAGCATTTGAAGTTTTTATAACACAAATCTCACTGTG
>NW_015505229.1:0-15147 GCF_001515645.1 Sinocyclocheilus grahami
TGACCACGCCCTTAATAAAGCTTGCAAATGGATCCGTACGTCTCAAGTCTTGATTGCTCCGTAACACTTTGGATGAACTATCCCTTAATGATGATTAATAATTAAAATAATTTAATAATTAAAATGACAACATTAATAAGTAATCATAATAATACTTATAGTATAAATTATTATTTATAATAATAAATACTTAACTAAATACATCACTTTTTTATTTTCATTCTGTTAGGAAAGTCGATATAACTGAAATCACAAGATTCAGAGTAAAATTAATTTTTGCCTGCTGTCATTAGCAGGTATTAGGTTTCGGCAAATTACATCCTGGCTCCGTTCATCTGACCCCCCGGCCCACATGGCAAGTGAAGCTTCCTCTTGCCGACAGGCACACAGAAACACACGCATGCACACATTGTGTGAGAGAAAACACTATCAAACACTGATAACAGGCCTGACCTGACACAATATCTCATCCCTATTCACTCATTCACACACCGCCAAACTCCTGCGAGAAAGCTGGCAGATTGTCCGCGGGCCATTGTTCCTTTCATCTTCAGATGGGAGGTTATGGATTTCAGATTGAAAACTGCATACTGATTCAGATGAAGCATATGCTCCCTCTGTCAGAATTAATAGGAAAAGCTCGCTCCTTTCAGTCTGGCTGATAGGGATTTTAGTGTCCGTTTCTTTGAGAGCACAAATGAACCCTGATGAGCTCTTCCTCGTTGATAAGCGCAGTAATATCCGGGTTTCGCCCTCCGTGGCGGCCCGCTGCTTTCTATTGTCCTGGACTGATTTGAGTCATGGACTCTCCAGGAAGCTTTCCAGACGGGCTTCTTTATGAGCTCAGCTCACCGATTCCAGAAAAAAAGATGCCTCTGCTTGCATGTCTAGCCTGTTTGAGTCCTGTAACTATATTGCACAACAGGTTAGGTTTGACTATTCAGCAGTGTCTGATATTGAAGGATAGATGACAAGGCAGAGTTTTCTATCCGTATATTCAAGTACAGGAAGTAAAGAACAAATCAGATATCTCCAGAATTTTCCAGTCGGATGTTCATTCATTAACTGATTTAGATAACACGGATTCATTCGTTTGTGACTATTTTTGTTTAATTAACTACAGAAACCACATCATAAGAGTTTAAATCACACACAAAAGATATAAAGCAGTCTTGCCGATTGCTATGTCTAACATACTTACTGTCAAACCATCTAGCCATATCATCAAATGCTAGGAAATATAGAATGATCTAGAAGTAAAGCCTAAAAACACCTGTCTCTCCTTGATTCAAATATCAAGAACCCTTCAAACCCATCCAAGTGAGCCAATGGGACTGTATTACTGGGCATTAGTGAGCCTTCTGAGAATCCTACTCACTTACAAAGAGAGATATTAATATAAAGGAGAATATACAGTGTCCAGGCTTCCCGCCTAAGGACCGTTGTTACCAGGTGGAATCAAATTAATTTAGCTAGCCTTCTAATACCAGGTCATTCAAGGATTCACACATATATAAATACAGCTTCAAAAATTAAAGCCACTGTGAATGCTCTTCGCACTAAGCACATCTAATAGGCTTACCACAATAATATTTAGCAGGAGCTGGTTCTTCAAAGCAAATATTGGCCTCTATATATAGATATATAGTAGAGATGCACCGATCGATCGGCCAGGGATCGGAATCGGCCGATTTTCCTCATGATCGGCCCAGATCGGTGATCGGCCGGTCAGTCTCACTTCTTTCCGATTCCGAGCCGATCCGTTTTGTTACCAGCGGCACAGGTAATAACATCAGCCATGCATTCTCGCTCTCTTCTTTCCGACGACCCCTTCTCTCTCACACACGTCTCATTCGCTCTGGTTAAATAGTGCTTGTATTGCACATTATTTTAGTCATTCCTGCAGGTTTCGCGCTTATACCACTGCTGATCTATATCAGTCTCAAACAGCTTGTGAGCCACAAATACCAAAATGAGTGGCTAACTGCGCTAAACCGTTCAAATACATAAAAAGTATGTCAAAATGCCTGTTTCGGCGAGTATCCAGTTAAAAAGTCTGTCATGTTAATCAAAGAACAAAAGACAAAGAAAATAATACGTTTTATTACTTTAATGGTAAGCATTAATCTGTATTTAATTTTTACAATGAAGACTACAGAAATTAAAGTAATCAAATTTAAAATAACACTGGATGTGTTATTTTACATGTGATTACTTTAATTTCTGTAGTATTAATTTCTTCTAAGATCTATTTAATTTCTGAATAAAAACTTACTTAACCTGAAAAACTTAGTTTCATAGCTCTCTTTATTCTATTGCATTTATTTGTGCTGTTGTTTGCAATTTTTTTATTTGTTTTTATTTTATTACTGACTTTTTACTTATGTTTTTTTATGAAAATAAACTTTGCGTTGAAGAAAAGTAGATTTTTGTTTGTATATGCTGTCAATTACAGTTCTTAGAAAGAAAATCGGAATCGGCAAAAATCGGTATCGGCAGATCACACTAACAAAAAAAATCGGAAATCGGAATCGGCCAAGAAAATTGCAATCGGTGCATCTCTAATATAGAGGTACAATAAAGACAGAGATTTAAATGACAAAAGATTATTGGAGTACGTTTTGGAGTACGAAAATGTAATTTCAGTTTTCAGAATAAAGTTTAAGCCAATGTGTTACTTGCTGTTTCTCAGTAACAGTTTGTGAAATCTACCAGCAAATTCTGTGTGAAAATTGTTTCTACACCATTTTTCAGCATTTTTTTATTAAAGATTATTTTAGTTGATACTTTTATTCAGCAAGGACACATTACATTTATTAAAAGAGACAGTAACAATATGTATAATGTTTCAATTTTAAATAAATGCTGTAATTTTGAACATTCTATTCATCATAGAATCCTGAAAAAAAAAATACCACCGTTTCTGGCACTATATACTGGAGTAATAGCTGTTGAAAATTCAGCGTTGCCATCACAGGAATAAATGACATTTTAAATATATTAAAATATAAAAACCTTACTGACTACAAACTTATGAAGAGCCACTGTGAAGAGCAATTGTGAAGAAATGTCACCTGATAAATATTGCCGGAAAAAAAAAGAACTAGATATATAGGCCCAGCCCTATTTTCAATCACTGTGGCCCTGTAGCTCAGTAACTAGATAAATAAATAGTGGTCAACAGGACAAAGGGTGATTAGAATGAACAGCGTGGCACAGCTGATAAAGGGGCTATGAGACTTGTGGACCTGTTACTGTGCGCTCTTGGGACAGAGGTTATGAATTACTGAGAGAGATGAACTTAAAATAAAACGGGGCTGGAGGTGGCTTGAAAACCAACGATGTGCTCACTCTTTCTGTGCCACGTTCCCACCTCACTGCTATTTAACTGTATGCATTCACTTGGCTGGCACAGAAAGCAGTGAGAGCATGAGAAAATTTAGGAATACATGATGCAAATGAGGTGAAAAATGACAGGGAACAGCCAAATGCAGTGAACGAAGGCAGTTTTAACATCTCCCTATCATCTCCAGTAAAAATGGCAAAAAGGTGAAACTCTAAACCCATGTGAAGACTAGCAGAATAACAGTAATAGCCTGCTTCGGCCAACATCATGATAAAGGCAGGCGCAGAAAACTGCTCTCTCTATAATTAGCACAGCGATGTCCAACTCGCAGCTCGGTGTAATGAAGCTATTCAACACACTCTGCTCACAGTATGACCACAGATCGCAACACCGAACACAGACACTGCTCCGCTACGATTAGCACTGATTAGCTCACCGCCTCTCAAATGCCGCACGCTAATAACTGCGAATACTAACCCCCACGGTGGTCAGTTTACAGAGATCTCAAATCACTTAGCAGTGAGCGCTGATAGAAAACACCCTTTGATATTACAACTGGTATTTTTGGGCTAATGAAGTAAAAGGGTACATCAGATTTAGGACATGAAATGCTTTGGTTACAACTGCTGGCTTGGTGATATTTCACAACGGTTTCGTGGATTGATTTTGTTTTCGCTTTTTTCCATCCAGGGCATAAAACTGAATCTCCCCACAGGGATCAATAGCGAATCTCTCAGATTCTAACATTTGCAACTTGTCCATCATGAAAAGCTCAATTTCATCACAGAGGCTCCAAATGCCACATTGTTTAGTGATATTTTCCACTTAGCAAGGAGGAATTGGGTTGTGAGAAGTCTGTTTAACAGATGAAATTACTTTCTTGCCTGAAAAAAAGAGCTTATACCAATTTGTAGCATATACATATAATACATGCAAAGATAGCAAACTCCAAAGAGATCTCGAAATCTCAACTCCCAAGAATCAGAGTGAATAGGCTTCTTCCACTCCACATGTACGAACTACCGGTCTTCTAATTATCATTTTTGAGGAATAACTAATCTCCCAAGTTTGTGAAATTGGCAGCTTCAAAACTAGCAACTTAGTAGTATAAAAAATTTTTGGGGTACTGTTCATTTAAAAGATTGGGGTCAGTTTTTTTTTTTTTTTAAGAAATTAAACTTTGATTTCTTAAGGATAAATTACATTAAAATTAAATTAAATTAAATTGGCAGCTTCAAAACTAGCAAACCAAGTATTATCAAATATGTTCAGGTTACTGTACATTTAAAAGATTAGGGTCAGTTTTTTATGAAAATAATACTTTGATTCATCAAGGATCAATTAAATTAAATTAAATTAAATTAAAGTGATAATTAAGATATGTATAATGTTATATAAAAATGTATATTTCTAATAAATGCTATTTTTCAAACTTCCTATTCATCAAGGAGTCATGAAAAAATGTATCAAGGTTTCAAACAAATTATTAAGCAGCACAAAGGTTTTCAACATTGATAATAAGAAGAAATGTTTCTAATAGCACCGAATCATATTAGAATGATTTCTGAAGGATCATGTGACACTGAAGAGAGTAATGGCTTCTGAAAATGTAGCTTTGCCATCACAGGAATACATTTTAAAATATACTAAAATTATTATTTTTAAACTGTAATAATATTTCACAATATTACTGTTTTTACTGTATTTTCGATCAAATAAATGCAAGCTTGTTGAGAATAAGAGATTTCTTAACAAAAAAAAAACTTTGAATGGTATTATTTTGGGACTGACAGAATTCTGTTCACTGTTCCTCTATACAGTCACTCACAGAAACTGCTGCTATTTTTGCCACTTCAGTTTATTACAGTGATATCACTAAATTCAGGACCATCTGTCTCCAAATGTCACATAAAAACTAAACAAACTAATTTCTACAAACAAAATAAATGATGCTGTTTTTCAAACTTCCTATTCATCAAGGAGTCATGAAAAAATGTATCAAGGTTTCAAACAAATTATTAAGCAGCACAAAGGTTTTCAACATTGACAATAAGAAGAAATGTTTCTAATAGCACCGAATCATATTAGAATGATTTCTGAAGGATCATGTGACACTGAAGAGAGTAATGGCTTCTGAAAATGTAGCTTTGCCATCACAGGAATACATTTTAAAATATACTAAAATTATTATTTTTAAACTGTAATAATATTTCACAATATTACTGTTTTTACTGTATTTTCGATCAAATAAATGCAAGCTTGTTGAGAATAAGAGATTTCTTAACAAAAAAAAAACTTTGAATGGTATTATTTTGGGACTGACAGAATTCTGTTCACTGTTCCTCTATACAGTCACTCACAGAAACTGCTGCTATTTTTGCCACTTCAGTTTATTACAGTGATATCACTAAATTCAGGACCATCTGTCTCCAAATGTCACATAAAAACTAAACAAACTAATTTTTACAAACAAAATAAATGGCAATGTACATTCTGTATGTTTCTGGCCAAGAAAAAGCTGAAAAGTGACTTTGTACCAGTAATCAAAAGTCTGGCCCAGTAAGACTAGGTGCATGAAAACGCAGCATGAAAATACACAAAAATATACTTCTTATACAGTAAATGGTCATGTACATGGTTGTTTCCAGCAGGGTTGCTGAGTTAGTTTTCCTGCGGTTTGGTGGTGGGCAGAGGGGGTGGATGGCTGTTATAAATCTGTGGGGGTGAAGTGTTGTTTGATGAAGCAGGTGCAGATCTTTACCTCCTCTGACAGACTAATCAATTCAGAGCGATACTTATCACCTGCTTGCACTCTCCAATACATCACACATGCACATATCTCATATCACACCCTCTGTTCCTGCCTTGACCACATTTTATTAGGGAAACACAAAAATGTTTCAAGTGTGTTACATGTATGTGATGTTAGTGTGATAACAGACCTACAGTCTGTTTAATACAGCCTCAAAAGCACAGAAAAATGGTCTAAAGGTGACTGAGAAAGCTAAAAAATTACATTAAACTCAGCATGTGTGGCTTAAAGTACCATTTCCTTTTGTGTTTCTCTGTGTCCTTGAACTCAAGTGCCAAAGCGACAATGTCTGAGCAGACAGAGAGCAGCCACACTTTAGAGAGGACAAAAGGCTGCAGTCTCCAGGAAGGCAAAGCAGGGATCTGAGGTGCAAATTGGGTTATGAGAGACATGGACTGCAGGCGAAAGCACCGGAGCTTTTGCATTATTGATAATATAGCAACACAGCGGGTCTCGTTCGTACAGCGGCTGCCAATTCTCAGAGCTGTGATTGGTGTTGTGAGCACAGAGGTCAACGCGGACATGGCCGTCGGTCTGACAACATTCAAACACATCTGGAATTTATCCCCACGGATCAGAAGAGTCAATTCTCCATTTCCTTCAGGAATGAGACAGCTGCCTCCCAACATGCAATGCAATTTATGTAAACTCCAGCTCTCTTATGTGACCCTGGACCACAAAACCAGTCATAAGGGTAAATTCTTCGAAATTGAGATTTATACATCATCTGAAAGCTGAATAAATAAGCTTTCCATTGATGTATGGTTTGTTAGGACAATATTTGGCCGAGATACAACTATTTGAAAACCTGGAATCTGAGCGTGCAACAAAATCTAAATATTGAGAAAATCGACTTTAAAGTTGTCCAAATGAAGTTCTTAGCAATGCATATTACTAATCAAAAATTAAGTTTTAATATATTTACAGTAGGAAATTTACAAAATATCTTCATGGACCATGATCTTTACTTAATCTCCTAATGATTTTTGGCATAAAAGAAAAATCAATCATTTTGACCCATAAATGTATTTTTGGTTGTGCATTTATGAATTTTGTTCTGCAAATGTGTTCTTTTTGAGGCTGATCTGTCTCCATAGTTTTGTGGTCCAGGGTCACATATATTCACATCCTTTTTTCACCTCTGTCCCTCTCGGCTCATCTCTTCTCTTGTGCAATCCCATGATTCGTTTAAAAATCCACTTTTTATCTTCTCTGATATTTAGTAACGCTTAACAATAATGTCCCATTAGTTAATGCATTGCCTAACATTAACTAACAATGCATTAGTTACAGTATTTATTCATCTTTGTTAATGATAGTTAACTGTGCATTGTTAGTTCATGTTACAGTCCATTAAATAATATTTACAAATGTTTTCAAAGTATATTTCATTGTTATTTCATGTTTAGTAATCTAGTAAACTACTGTTAACAAATGGCACCAAATTGTAAAATGTTACACATATTTTTGGGGGGATATTAAAATTATGTCTGATACGATAAGATGATAATTATTTTTAATTTTATGATCAATAAATAATAATAAAGCTAACAGCAAAATTCTACACTATTTTTGTATAAGACAACTTAAAAATAAAACAGTACAAACTAAAATACAAGTGAATGTAATCATCACATCATTATAAATGTACAGTGTATATGAAAATGGGTATTAATTTTGAGATTTGCTCAAAATCACAGTACATTTAACAGTGCTATTAGTGTTTTTAAAGATACATTTTAAGTGAGCACTGGTTGATGGCAAAGGTATTCTAAATTTAAAAAAGCTAAACAAAAATAAAAATAATGATAATATGACTGTGTTAAGAACTAGTCAGCCAAAGGATGTCATAATTTTCATTCTCAAATTAGACCAAAATTTGCACAAAAAAGGGGTATGACCAGTCCTAAAGAAATAAAAAAAAAGATAAGTAACTTGTAATAGTAAATTTATGCAACAGGCCTATATCTTATAAAAAAAAGTACTTGCTCCTCCCCTAAAATTACTTTCCTTTTACTTTTTTTTTCTTTTACTATTCCTTTTACTTTTCACCTCCTCCACCGGTAAATAACATCCACTTTCACAATCCAATCTATTCCCAATGAATAAAATCAAGCTCCATCCTGCATTTTTTTTTCTTGCTGTAGATCCTGTTTCACATGATAATTCATCATATCATGAAAGCAAAATAGGCTGCAAACAGCGTTTCATGTTGACCTTACAAAAATCATTAGCTGTTCTGTTTCACCGTTCAGCTTTTTGGTGCTGGTGTGTGTGTGTGTGTGTGTGTGTGTGTGTGTGCACAACACTCATAACAATCTGCAATATTCCACCGTCCAAGCAAAGATGAGCTCTGAAGTCCCCAATTACAGCAAAAATATGTATTGGGCTATGAATATAACTGTGGTGTTCTGCACAACTATTACGGCTGCATCGTCCCATGGGGGAAAAGACAATCTATATTTGGACCTCAGATTTTCCAACTGTACATCCATTTACTGCTACGCACGTTCTTTGGCCTTGTTTTTTTTCCCCTAGACTTGAAATACTGGGGAATAAATGTTATTCGTTACACTTGCTCAGAATCTGAGAAAATGAGAGGAGGAAGAGGAGGAAGAGAGGGTGATGTAGTCTGAAAATGAGGTGCAGCTGTGTATTTGAGGTCAGCAGTGAGTAACACTGAAGCTTTGTGAGGATGTGAGCAAAGGGGGGCTGGAAACGACCCCCAGATTGTTATTCAAGGAGTCGTTCCACATCACCCATCAGTCCCCCTCAAGAAACATCTGGCATGAGGTAAAATTGCCCCTATGCACACAGAGCTTCAAGAGCTCTCTTTCAGCAGAGGTCTTGGGCTTCTGACTGACCCTCTACCGCGGTAAAGAAAGAACGAACGAGAGAGGGCTCAGGAATAGTGTAGCCGCTCAGGGAGCACTTGACCTTCAAAGATCCTCCGCTGTTTCAGATTAACTTAACAGGGATCAGGTGGGTCTTGACTGACTGCTGCTTCACACTGCCACCACAGGTTTAACATACACACACACACACACACACACCTCCTCTGATATATGACAGGACACGCTGGTGAGAGGAAGAGGGGTTGTTTGAAGATGATCTGCCAAAAGACGATTAAAAATGCCCCCCAAAAGATTAAAATGCATTTTGCAGGACTAAAGAATAACCTTTCATAACATCTGTTTTAACTTCTAACATGTTCATATATCACTATGAGTTCATATATCACACGGAGCTCTCTTTTAAAAGATGAAGTCTGTTTTTCTTATGAGCTACAAAGAGTCATTCTCCTCTGAGAGATTCAGTCAAAACTTCATTGAGCACATATCTGAGACAAAGATTTGATAGACCTCTGTATTTCTTTTAAGACAGCTACAGACATTTGGTAAGACTAGTCCGTGTACTTTGCAGGAGGAAAAATAATCCATAAAACATTTTGCCGTTTTAAAATAAATGATGGCCTTTTAAGACAATTTAAAATAAATGATGGATAATTTGTTGAATAATTCATTCCATGAACTTCCAAAGAAATTCATTGTTATATTTTGCCTCTTCTTCAAAAATAATTATTACTAAAAATAAATACAAAAAATAAGTTAAATTGTCAATATGGGGTTAGGTCTGAAATATATTAATGGAAATATTATTCATAATATAATTTTGTATTTGTTATATTACAAATAGTGATAAACCTTATGTTTTATTCAGTTTACATTACACATTTTCCTTGATTTAATTAAATTAAAATTCAGTCAATGTCAATGCAGACTTTTGGACTACAGACTTTAAGTTCATACAGGTCTCCTAGTAGAATAACCACATGTGTAGTTTATCATACTGGACATAATCCACTAAAACTTGACAACCAGAAAGTGTCCAAATATTTTGGGGGTCACTGTATAAATATACTGCAGAAAGCAGTGACATAAGTGTAAAAAGACGAAAGGCTGAAGATTAATGAAGATTAATCATTGTCCTCCCTGATGAAAAGAACACTGTTGGTTACAAGCATGTTTTTTAAGATGCTGGTGTCCTCACCGGACTTTAAACTATAGCAAGACTTCCTCTAACAAAATTATACTGGTTGACCAGCTTCACCAGCTCTTTCATTGCTGAGAGCCATGACCCACTTTCCCTACTGTGAAATCAAATCAGTCTGGTCTTAATCGCTTTTAAGAGGGACCCACAGGCAATCAGCCAGGACGCACTTTCACCAGCGGCCAGAATCTGTATTCTGCTGTCACTTCGACGACCCAGAAAGCTATGGGCATCTTTAGCAAACTGACCCAGTGTGTGCTGCTGGACCCAGCCAGAGATCTTAGGACACTAAATATCCCAGAGCCCCCCTCAGAGGAACGTTAGTAAAGTAAACTAAAACGGTCTTCCTAATCAGACCCTTAAATGTGGCTGTAACTGATGCATCCTAATATAATCAGGTTGATTCAGTCGTATTAAATAATATTTTTGACTTGTTACAGTATTGTTACACCATGAAGTACATTTCCATTTTTTTCCACTTTATGCTGCCTCCAAGTAATCCTGGAGGTTCCTGCTTGAGTTCAGAAACTATAAATATGAAGTGACACATGTTCAAGTGGATTTGAGCTGAATAAAAGAGATGAACGCACTGGGGAATTTCATATTTTTCACTCTTTTTCAACTACTGTCAAAAACATGAGGCTTTTTAGCATTAGTGAATCAAACTGCAGAGTGCATTAGCTGTGCACAGGATGTGCAAACCACTTACATGACTAGTTTTATACAGTAGTTAAATTGTATAGTAAAATTGTATCACACATTTCCTCTGATATATGACAGGACACGCTGGTGAGAGGAAGAGGGGTTGTTTGAAGATGATCTGCCAAAAGACGATTAAAAATGCCCCCCAAAAGATTAAAATGCATTTTGCAGGACTAAAGAATAACCTTTCATAACATCTGTTTTAACTTCTAACATGTTCATATATCACTATGAGTTCATATATCACACGGAGCTCTCTTTTAAAAGATGAAGTCTGTTTTTCTTATGAGCTACAAAGAGTCATTCTCCTCTGAGAGATTCAGTCAAAACTTCATTGAGCACATATCTGAGACAAAGATTTGATAGACCTCTGTATTTCTTTTAAGACAGCTACAGACATTTGGTAAGACTAGTCCGTGTACTTTGCAGGAGGAAAAATAATCCATAAAACATTTTGCCGTTTTAAAATAAATGATGGCCTTTTAAGACAATTTAAAATAAATGATGGATAATTTGTTGAATAATTCATTCCATGAACTTCCAAAGAAATTCATTGTTATATTTTGCCTCTTCTTCAAAAATAATTATTACTAAAAATAAATACAAAAAATAAGTTAAATTGTCAATATGGGGTTAGGTCTGAAATATATTAATGGAAATATTATTCATAATATAATTTTGTATTTGTTATATTACAAATAGTGATAAACCTTATGTTTTATTCAGTTTACATTACACATTTTCCTTGATTTAATTAAATTAAAATTCAGTCAATGTCAATGCAGACTTTTGGACTACAGACTTTAAGTTCATACAGGTCTCCTAGTAGAATAACCACATGTGTAGTTTATCATACTGGACATAATCCACTAAAACTTGACAACCAGAAAGTGTCCAAATATTTTGGGGGTCACTGTATAAATATACTGCAGAAAGCAGTGACATAAGTGTAAAAAGACGAAAGGCTGAAGATTAATGAAGATTAATCATTGTCCTCCCTGATGAAAAGAACACTGGTGGTTACAAGCATGTTTTTTAAGATGCTGGTGTCCTCACCGGACTTTAAACTATAGCAAGACTTCCTCTAACAAAATTATACTGGTTGACCAGCTTCACCAGCTCTTTCATTGCTGAGAGCCATGACCCACTTTTCCTACTGTGAAATCAAATCAGTCTGGTCTTAATCGCTTTTAAGAGGGACCCACAGGCAATCAGCCAGGACGCACTTTCACCAGCGGCCAGAATCTGTATTCTGCTGTCACTTCGACGACCCAGAAAGCTATGGGCATCTTTAGCAAACTGACCCAGTGTGTGCTGCTGGACCCAGCCAGAGATCTTAGGACACTAAATATCCCAGAGCCCCCCTCAGAGGAACGTTAGTAAAGTAAACTAAAACGGTCTTCCTAATCAGACCCTTAAATGTGGCTGTAACTGATGCATCCTAATATAATCAGGTTGATTCAGTCGTATTAAATAATATTTTTGACTTGTTACAGTATTGTTACACCATGAAGTACATTTCCATTTTTTTCCACTTTATGCTGCCTCCAAGTAATCCTGGAGGTTCCTGCTTGAGTTCAGAAACTATAAATATGAAGTGACACATGTTCAAGTGGATTTGAGCTGAATAAAAGAGATGAACGCACTGGGGAATTTCATATTTTTCACTCTTTTTCAACTACTGTCAAAAACATGAGGCTTTTTAGCATTAGTGAATCAAACTGCAGAGTGCATTAGCTGTGCACAGGATGTGCAAACCACTTACATGACTAGTTTTATACAGTAGTTAAATTGTATAGTAAAATTGTATCACACATTTAAAAATGATTAATCTTATGTATTTTGTAATCAGCACTAACATAACTCTGAGAAAATGCTGAGTTACCCACTGGTAGTTAAAACATATCACAAATATGGTCATTCTGACATGACCTGAAGGTAGAATTGCACTATTTGTCACGCTTCACATTGAATCATCACATCAAAAACAAAAATTGTGTTTTGATCCTGATATCAAAAAATGACCTGATCACCGGTCTAACCTGTTCACCCGTTTGAAACATCACGCTGATCCCATACAATTTTCTGGATCCTGCACGAGAAATAAAGCATGACGTACTGTTCAAAAGAGTGCAAGACAGCAGGACTTACTGAAGGGCATAAGACTGGAACAGAGAGAAATTAAATACGCCAACTGAAGAGAAGGAAGGAAAGAACCTAAGTAGGAGCGATCGGCCAACGTCATACAGGGGGAGTGAGAGTGAGTCAGTGGAGAGAGAAAGTATATTGGGTTCCAGGACAGAGGAGTGGAAGATGACAGGTGTCTGGGCTGCTCTGGTCTCTGCTGGAACTGTAATTGGTTGTGGCAGACGCAGACAGCATGAATGGCCTGCTTCAGGCCTCCAGGGGTCAGGTAGAGAGACTGAGAAAAAAAATTCTACTCTAAGCTGTGATAGAAAATGGAAAGAGAGGAAGAGACAGAACCAAAACAGTGTGCAATGAGTACAATTGAGGATATGTATCCAGTGGTGTGTTTTGACAGCAAATCTCAATTTCATAATGATATAATCACTGTGACAGTACACATCAGGTTAGTTTTTGCCATGGACGTGTAGGATTACTCTGAGAGAGATAGAAAGGATGGCTGAAATCTACACAGCGCACAGGGATTCGTACAGTCAGTTATTCCGTTTAATCAGTGAGACACTATCCGACATAAGTACCTTGGGTATACCACGGAAGTCTGAATATGACACACTGACTGTATCTTATAAATACACAGCCTCTTGTCAAAATAGAAACAAACACAAGCGACATTTGGCAGAATCTAAAAATTGTACACAGGAACAGCCCAAAACATCATTATCATTATAAATATCTGCACACCTAAAAACATCTCATTGTGGTTTCATCTGATGCAAGAGTGTTTTTTTTTATATACCAAGCTTCAATCTTACTCGATCTTACTCTCGAAAAGGTCTGAATGAGTACAGCATGCTGAAAAATGTTCTGCTGGAACTTTGTTGCAAGGAAGCTCTTGAAGATTTTCAAAGAGTTTTAAGTTTTTGCAAATTTAATTAAAAAATGATCTGGAATCAGTGCAGAATTTTAAATATTTCTTACTCCTTTAGCATTATAATCTTTCTTTTTCTACTATTTTGTTATCCAAAAGTTATATGAATATTTATGTTTAAATTAAATATTGAATCACCAAAATCAAAATTACTGTTAAGCCAAAAATTATTTTTATGTTATGGCTGATAACTGATTAATTAAATGTAATACTATTTTGTCAAAATAGTTTAAAAATATAAGACTAAAAACAAAAATCAATAATTTTTAATTTTTAATGCAACAAGTGAATTTAGGCACCACAGTATTAGAGATGCACCGATCGATCGGCCAGGGATCGGAATCGGCCGATTTTCCTCATGATCGGCCGGTCAGTCTCACTTCTTTCCGATTCCGAGCCGATCCTTTTTGTTACCAGCGGCACAGGCAATAACGTCAGTCACGCAATCTCACTCTCTTCTCTCCGACGACCCCTTCTCTCTCACACACGTCTCATTCGCTCTGGTTAAATAGTGCTTGTATTGCGCATTATTTTAGTCATTCCCGCAGGTTTCGCGCTTACAACAAAATCGCACGCAACATCACTGATCTATATTAGCGGAGCGCACAAGTCGCACTCAGTCTCAAACAGCTTGTGAGTCACAAATACCAAAATGAGTGTAACGTAAGAGTAACAGTATATTGGGTCCGTGGATAAACTCTTAAAGGGACCGCAGTCCAATATTCCTGCTGCTGTCTGTCATGTTAATCAAAGAACAAAAGACAAAGAAAATCACTTTCTGCTCTTGACTGAATACGTTTTATAACTTTAATGGTAAGCATTAATCTATTAATTACATTTTTACAATGAAGACTACAGAAATTAAAGTAATCAAATGTAAAATAACACTGGATGTGTTATTTTACATTTGATTACTTTAATTTCTGTAGTATTTCTTACCTGAATAAAAACTTACTTAACCTGAAAAACTTAGTTTCATAGCTCTCTATATTCTATTGCATTTATTTGTGCTGCTGCTTGCTTTTTTTTTTTATTTGTTCTTATTTTATTACTGACTTTTTACTTGTGTTTTTTATGAAAATAAAACTTTGCGTTGAAGAAAAGTAGATTTTTGTTTGTATATGCTGTCAATTATAGTTCTTAGAAAGAAAATCGGAATCGGCA